>NW_011494833.1:1523624-1524094 GCF_000754665.1 Bison bison bison
CAGCTTTCTTTATAGTCCAACTCTCACATCCATACATGACTACTGGAAAAGCCATAGCTTTGACTAGAAGGATTTTTAATATGCTTTTTAAATATGCTGTCTGCTTTTTAATATGCTGTCTAGGTTGGTCATAGCTTTTCTTCCAAGAAGTAAGCGTCTTTTAATTTCATGGCTGCAGTCAGCATCTACAGTGATTTTGGAGCCCATCCCCCCTTCAAAAAAAAAAATAAAGTCTCACTGTTTCCATTATTTCCCCATCTATTCCCCATGAAGTGATAGGACCGGATGCTATGATCTTAGTTTTCTGAATGTTGAGCTTTAAGCCAACTTTTTCACTCTCCTCTTTCACTTTCATCAACAGGCTCTTTAATTCTTCT
This sequence comes from Bison bison bison, assembly GCF_000754665.1. NCBI lineage: Eukaryota > Metazoa > Chordata > Mammalia > Artiodactyla > Bovidae > Bison > Bison bison. The sequence goes on from NW_011494833.1 coordinate 1,524,002, forward strand.
TCACTTTCTGCCATAAGCGTGGTGTCATCTGCATATCTGAGGTTACTGATATTTCTCCTGGCAATCTTGATTCCAGCTTGTGCTTCATCCAGC
>NW_011494833.1:1524194-1525341 GCF_000754665.1 Bison bison bison
CATGGACAGCAGCCCACCAGGCCCCCCCGTCCCTGGGATTCTCCAGGCAAGAACACTGGAGTGGGTTGCCATTTCCTTCTCCAATGCATGAAAGTGAAAAATGAAAGCGAAGTCGCTCAGTCATGTCTGACTCTTAGCGACCCCATGGACTGCAGCCTACCAGGCTTCTCCATCCATGGGATTTTCCAGGCAAGAGTACTGGAGTGGGGTGCCATTGCCGTCTCTGGATTGATAGGTTAGGGTAAGCAAATTTGAGCTAGGCAAGTTTGCTGAGTTACTATGCACATTAAAAGGAACTGAAATTCCTTACTTAAAGAAAAAACAGGGGAAGAAAGAACACAAAAGAAAGGCAGGATTCTTAGCAAGATCAGAGGGATACACCTTGGCAGGAACTTTAGGAAAGAAATAGGCTGTAAAGAGATCGACGTTCTGTGTTCAGTTTTAAGTTCTCACTCCCAAATGAAAACTTCACTAAGTCTTCAGTCCACTAATGTCTTTATGCCTGTGGATTCACTGGCACTGGGTGTGGGAGTTGGTAGTCAGTTCTCAAAAATCCATTGCTCTCCACTTTTGCTATTTAGTACAGCAGAAAATAACATAACATTGTAAAGCAGCTGTACTCCAAAAAACATTTTAAAAAATGAAAGAGATTAGAAGACAATATTCAAAATTAGTTCAGTTCAGTCACTCAATCGTGTCCAACTCTGTGACCACATGGACTGCAGCACCCCAGACCTCCCTGTCCATCACCAGCTCCCAGAGCTTACCCAAACTCATGTCCATCCAGTCAGTGATACCATCCAACCATCTCATCCTCTGTCATTCCTTTCTCCTTCCACCTTCAATCTTTCCCAGCATCAGGGGCTTTTCCAGTGAGTCAGTTCTTCGCATCAGGTGGCCAAGGTATTGGAGTTTCAGCTCTAACATCAGTCCTTCCAACGAATATTCAGGACTGATTTCCTTTAGGATTGACTGGTTGGATCTCCTTGCTGTCCAAGGGACTCTCAAGAGTCTTCTACAACACCACAGTTCAAAAGCATCAGTTCTTCATCACTCAGCTTTCTTTATAGTCCAACTCTCACATCCATACATGACTACTGGAAAAGCCATAGCTTTGACTAGAAGGATTTTTAATATGCTTTTTAAA
>NW_011494833.1:1525441-1536175 GCF_000754665.1 Bison bison bison
ACAGGATCTTTAATTCTTCTTCACTTTCTGCCATAAGCGTGGTGTCATCTGCATATCTGAGGTTACTGATATTTCTCCTGGCAATCTTGATTCCAGCTTGTGCTTCATCCAGCGCAGCGTTTCTCATGATGTACTCTGCATAGAAGTTAAATAAACAGGGTGACAATATATAGCCTTGATGTACTCCTTTCCCATTTTTGAACCACTCCATTTGTCCATGTCTGGTTCTAACTGTTGCTTCCTGACCTGCATACAGGTTTCTCAAGAGGCAGGTCAGGTGGTCTGGTATTCCCATCTCTTTAAGAATTTTCCAGTTTGTTGTGATCCATACAGTCAAAGACTTTGGCGTAGTCAGTAAAGCAGAAGTAGATGTTTTTCTGGAACTCTCTTGCTTTTTCTATGATCCAACAGATGTTGGCAATTTGATCTCTGGTTCCTCTGCCTTTATTATATTCAAAATAGAGGGGGCTATGAGAGATTAAGCCACAGGAGCTGATCAAAAAGTATTGTGTCAAGGGTTCCTTACTCCCCATAGGGAGGGGAAGGTCCCAGTTGATGTTTGTTACCTAGTATTTGTTGTTGTTGTTGTTGTTTAGTCCCTAAATCATGTCTAACTCTTTTGCAACCTCATGGACTATAGCTAACCAGGCTCCTCTGTCCATAGGATTTTCCAGGCAAGAATACTGGAGTGGACTGCCACTTCCTTCTACAGGGGATCTTCCTGCCTCAGTGATCAAACCCATGTCTCCTGCATTGGCAGACAGATTCTTTAACACTGAGCCACCAGAGCAGCATGTTACGCAGTAGAGACATACATAAATAATGCCTATGAATAAGTCATATACACTGGCTTTAGCTAACTAGCTATGTGATTTTAGGCAAGTTGCCAGTCTTTTCCCATATATCAGCTCTTTCATATATGCCTCCGTATTCATATATCAAACTCAAATTCAAAATGATAGTCTCATTGAGATGCATAGCATGAACCATCATATTTAGTTATATATTTAACCATATTGTCTCTATATTTAACCACCTTTCTACATTCATTACCATGTTTATATACAAACTGTCACTTCATTGTACATCCCAAAATAATACAGAAAGAATATATATATACTCTTTTTAAAGCTACATTATCAATCTCTGATTTTAGAAAATGACTTTTAATTTAATGAGGGTTTTGTGATTAGGCAGATCATGCACAACAGATAAAAGAAACTGAAAAACATTTCCAAGAGACCAAAAAGCTCATCAGAAAGGCTTTTCTATACAGGTCAATGCAGCAAAGCAAACCTCATCTCATTGTGCAGGCAGACTGCAGTCAGGTTTTCATGCTGCCCCGTGAGTCCCCAAGGACGCCCTTGATCTTGCTGCAGATACTGCAGAGATGTGGGTGTGGTTTCTAATACAGAAGCTGACTGTCTATGAATATTCATAGACACACTCTAGCTAAAACCTTCTGATGGTTTTCTGGGAACAGTTAAAATAGAAACAGTAAATTTTCTATAGCTCACCAGATACAGTTAGTTAAGGAGGAAGGATGCTAAACTCTTGGGAAATGAACATATACAGCACCCCACTCCCAAGAGCGAATCTCCTCTGAATCAGTGTCCCCTGAGTTACGGGGACATGTGACTCTAAACAAACTGCTAAGAAATGAGGAGCACAATTCAGCCAGCTACAAAGCAGCAGAATCATCCTCTTTCTTAAGATAGTGTCTATAACTGGATATTTTTTGGATCCCCATGATGGGTCCCAAAACTCAGATAGACTCAAACCTATTTATTTTGGGGAAACTGTCCACCTAAAGGGGTCATTTTCCCCTGAATCATCAGCTGATCTTTGTAAGAGTTGGGGAAAATACAAAGCTGTAGAAACAAGCCAAATGCTTTTAATCCCCTACACAAAATTAAAATTATAAAAGTGAACACAAGAGACTAGTATTTATTCATCATATATAAATTCCCTTATGCAAATTTGAAACCTGTCTACTTATCTATCTAACCTATTAATATATAATAATTATTTTTCTCTTTCTGACTTACTTCATTCTATATGACACGCTCTAGGATGGACTCAATATTTTTAAGACTTTTTAAAGAGGAGTTTTAGGTTCACAGCAAAATTGAGGGGAAGGTACAGAGGTTTCCCATATACTTGCTGCATAGCCTCCTCCATTATCAACATCCCCACCGGAGTGGTACATTTGTTTAAACTGACGAGCCTGGGTTGATATATCATAAGCATCCAAAGTCCATAGCTTACGTTGGAGTTCACTCTTAGTGTTGTATATTTTGTGCATTTGGTCAACTGTATAATAACATGTGTCCATCATTACAGGATCATACAGAATATTTTCACTGGCCTAAAGATCCCTTGTGCTTCATCTCTTCCTCTCTCCACACTCACAACCCCTGGCAACCACAAATCCTTTTATCTTCCCCATAGTTTTTCCTTGTCCAGAACATCATATAGTTGGAATCATACAGTATGAAGCCTTTTCAGATTGACTTCTTCACTCAGTAAGTGTGCATTTAAATTTCTTCCCTGTCATTTTATTCTTGATAGCTCATTTCCTTTTAGTACTGAATAATATTCCATTGTCTGGATGTACCCCTATACATTTAACCATTTATCTACTGAAGAACACCTTGGATGCTTCCCAATTTTAATAATGATGAATAAAGCTTCTACAAACATTGGTGTGCAGGTTTTTGCATAAACATGTTTCAACTTCTTTGGGCAAGGGTAGCAAAGAGTGCAGTTGCTGAATCCTTGCAGGGGATGTTTAGTTTTGTTTTTTCTTAAAAAAAAAAAAAAGCCATCAAACTATCTTCCAAAGTAGCTGCACTATTTTACGTTCCCACCAGTGATGAATGAGAGCTCCTATCACTTCACATTCCTCACCAGCATTTGGGATTGTCAGTGTTCTAGATTTTGGCCATTCTAAGAGATATGCAATGGTATTTTGTTATTTTTTTTAATTTGAATTTCTCTCATCAGATATGATGTGGAATATCTTTTCATATGTTTGCTTTCCATCTGTACCTCTTCTTTTGAGAGGTGTCTGTTTAGTTCTTTGACCCAGTTTTTAATTGGGTTATTTTCTTATTGTTAAGTTTTCATAATTTTTTGTATATTTGGGATAACAGTCTTTTATCAGATATGTTTTCTGTAAATATTTTGTCCTAATATGTGTCCTGTCTTATTATTCTCTTGACTTTGTCTTTCTCATAGCAGAAGTTTTTAATTTTAATCAAGTCCAGCTTATCAATTATTTATTTCATGGGATATACCTTTAGTGTTATATCTAAAAAGTTACCATCATACTCAAGGTCATCCATATCTTGTCTTATGTTATCTTCTAGAAGTTTTGTAGTTTTATATTTTACAGTTAGATCTGTTATCCATTTTAAATTAATTTTTGCAGTCTTATAACCTTTATTACATATGCTGCTTTTTAAGTACTCCTCTAGATGTATTATAGAATGACTATCACATCCATTCCCTGAAATAACATTATTCAGAGTTAATATTTTAAATTTTTACTTTAATTGGAGTACCATTGATTAACAATGTTGTGTTAGTTTCAAGTGTACAACAAAATGATTCAGTTATATATATACGTGTATCTATTCTTTTTCAAGTTCTTTTCTGAATTAAATTCAGCTCAATTTAGTTCAGTCATTCAGTCGTGTCTAAATCTTTGCAACCCAATGGACTACAGCATGGCAGGCTTCCCTCTATATCAACAATTCCTGGAGCTTGCTCAAACTCATGTCCACTGAGTTGGTGATGCCAGCCAATCATTTCATGCTCTGTGATCCCCTTCTCCTCTTGCCAATTAGGTTGGTTACAGAATATTGAGCAGAGTTCCCTGTGCTATACAGTAGGTCCTTGTTGGTTATTCATCTTAAATATATTAATAGAAGTGTGTACATGTCAATCCCAAACTTATTAACTGTCCCTCCAGAATACTTCCCCCCGGTAACTATAAAATTTAAGTTAATTTTTATGAAGAGTGTAAGTTCCATGTCTAGATTTCATTCTTTTGCAGGTATATGTCCAGTTGTTTCAGCACCATTTGTTAAACAGATTATCTTTGTTCTGTTGTATTGCCTTTTCTCCTTTGTCAAATATCAGTTGACTACATATGTGGGTCTATTTTTTGGCTCTCTACTCTCTTCCATTGATTTATTTGTCCATTCTACTGCCAATAACACACTGTCTTGATAACTGCAGTTTTAGAGTAAGTCCTCAAGTGGGGTAGTGTCAGTCCACCAAACTAGTTCTTCTCTTTCAATATTGTGTTGGCTATTCTGGCACAATATAATTAAATGTATATTTTACATATCTAAAAATATTAGTATCTTACTATATACACCTGGTTTTAGAAAAGGCAGAGGAACCAGAGATCAAATTGCCAACATCCACTGGATCATCAAAAAAGCAAGAGAGTTCCAGAAAAACATCTATTTCTGCTTTTTGACCATGCCAAAGCCTTTGACTGTGTGGATCACAATAAACTGTGGAAACTTCTGAAAGAGATGGGAATACCAGACCACCTGACCTGCCTCTTGAGAAACCTATATGCAGGTCAGGAAGCAACAGTTAGAACTGGACATGGAAAAACAGACTGGTTCCAAATAGGAAAAGGAGTACATCAAGGCTGTATATTGTCATCCTGCTTATTTAACTTATACGCAGAATACATCATGAGAAACGCTGGGCTGGAAGAAGCACAGGGTGAAATCAAGATTGCCAAGAGAAATATCAATAACCTCAGATATGCAGATGACACCACCCTTATAGCAGAAAGTGAAGAAGAACTAAAGAGCCTCTTGATGAAAGTGAAAGAGGGGAGTAAAAAAGTTGGCTTAAAGCTCAACATTCAGAAAATGAAGATCATGGCATCCAGTCCTATACTTTATGAGAAATAAATATGGAAACAGGGGAAACAGTGGGTGATTTTATTTTTCTGGGCTCCAAAATCACTGCGGATTGTGATTGCAGCCATGAAATTAAACAATGCTTACTCCTTGGAAGGAGAGTTATGACATACCTAGACAACGCATTAAAAAGCAGAGACCTTACTTTGCCAACAAAGGTCCTTCTAGTCAAGGCTATGGTTTTTCCAGTAGTCATGTATGGATGTGAGAATTGGACTATAAAAAAAGCTGAGTGCCAAAGAATTGATGCTTTTGAACTGTGGTGTTGGAGAAGACTCTTGAGAGTCCCTTGGACTGCAAGGAGATCCAACCAGTCCATCCTAAAGGAGATCAGTCCTGGGTGTTCATTGGAGGGACTGATGCTGAAGCTGAAACTCCAATACTTTGGCCACCTGATGCGAAGAGCTGACTCATTTGAAAAGACCTTGATGCTGGGAAAGATTGAGGGCAGGAGGAGAAGGGAATGACAGAGGATGAGATGGTTGGATGGCATCACCAACACAATGGCCATGGGTTTGGGTGGGCTCCGGAAGTTTGTGATGGACAGGGAGGCCTGGCGTGCTGCAGTTCATGGGGTCACAAAGAGTTGGACATGCCTGAGCAACTGAACTGAATACTATATACTGTTGAAAACTTTTTTCATGTTATCAAGATCCATGCTCCCAGCAGAATTCCCTGGCAGTCCAGTGGTTAAGACTTGACCTTCCAATGATTTCGATCCCTGGTTGGGGAGCCAAGATCCCACAAACCTTGAGGCCAAAAAGCAAAACATAGAACAGGAACAGTATTGTAACAAATTCAATAAATTGAATTTATTGTAATAAATTCAATTTAAACACCTGGTCCACATTAAAAAAAAAATCTTAAATAAAGAGATTATTCTCCCAAATCTTTAGCAATGATCTCAAAATTCCACATTATGGATATACTGCTGCTAAGTCGCTTCAGTCGTGTCTGACTCTGTGCGACCCCATAGACGGCAGCCCACCAGGCTCCTCCATCCCTGGGATTCTCCAGGCAAGAATACTGGAGTGGGTTGCCATTTCCTTCTCCAATGGATATACTATCACATATTTAAACAATGTGTTTTAGATATTAAGTACTTTCCAATTTTTGCTATCATAAATAAGAATATAGCAAACATTCTTGTATATAAATCCTTGTAGACCTCTTTAGATAATGTCCTATGAATAAAGTTCTTTATTAGAATTTTGGCCAGGATAATCTTCACAAAATTTTGTAAAATTTATCAAAATTTCACTCAGAAATGAACACTTCTTCTTTTCCTACATTTTCACCATCATTAATAATCAAAACTATGGTCATGGTCATGAAAGCAAAAAGCTTTAATCTGCATTCTTCGATTGCTAGGGAAATAAAAATCCTTTGTGATTATTTCCTCTTTCCTCCCTCTTTCCTTCCTCCTCTCTTGCCTCCTCTCTTTTTTCCTTCTTTTCTTTTTCTGTATTTTGATAATGGTTGTATTATATCCTCTATCATTATCAGATACATTTTTTAGGCATGTGCATTTTTTGTTAAATGAATTGGAAAGCTTATCATCCTTGTTTTTCCTTCTAATCTGACATAATTCATCATGGACATTAAATCTTGAAAGTTCAAAGTAAAAATGGGTCTGGAATTAGTTGGAACTACAGTATTTTTCAGATGAAATTTTTCTAACAACAAAAAAAAAAATTCCCTTTTGCCATATCCATGATCACCTCATTTCTTCTATTTTAAGCCCATTGAAGTAAAAAAAAGAAAAAAATTGTGAGATAATAGTACATTTCTTTTTTTCAAGACAAATAAAATGTGTCAAGTTCTACATATTAGATTATTTACTAAAAACACTCCTTTTGTTTCATCAGTCATGTACTCCATAAATACCTTTCATTTTACAATAATAAACCATCTAACCTTATTTTAGAATCAAGAGGTTGAAAGTAAACTCTTATAATATTTTATTTTCTTAAAACAAAGTACACATTGAGTACATGTTGAAAATATTAATGCTCGTGTCCACTCCTGAACAGTATAAGTCAGTACTCTGTGTTTGCATCTAAAGTCCAGTGTGATTTCTATCTTCATATAAATTCGGAAAATTCTACTTTGTGACTAAGAGAAAGTCATGCAAACAGTAGGTCTAAAATCCAAGAAAATAGCACCAGAAGCGTAGAAAATAGAAAATAATGTATTCCCCTTTTACATGAAAGACAGTTAATATTTTCCTATTCCTAATTATTATAGAGTTGGACATAAGAGAGCAACTGAACACCAATAAAGATAATTTTTAAAGTTTGAGCAAACCACACATGACATGCAAAAATAGATATGTTTCCCAAATTATTAGAGAAAGCCAAACCAAATAAGAAAACTTAACTTAAAAAGAAAAACAAAGAAAAGATAAAATGGGGGAAAAGAAGACCAAACATGAGTTATGGTAAAATATTTAATCAAGATACTGATTATTCCTACAGAGTGGTTAACAAAAGCAAAGAACAGCACTGTTATTAATTCTTAATCACTGGAAATCTGAGAGACAAAACCAAAGTTCATTCTAACATATTTTTATTGACTAAATGACTATATTTTCATATAGTTATTTTCTATATGAATTAAATTACATACTCAAAATGTATGTAATTTACATCTATTTAAAATACACTATTTGCTCATTAAAAAAATGAAATGTATCACCTACAAGACACTGTTCTTGGAACTTACAACACAGTAATACGTTTACTCTACCATTGAAATACTCATTTTACTTATCTGTAATAGATTTCATTTGGTAGGAATATCGAATCCTTATCTTTAACATGAAGATGATTTCTCCAGTTTTTGTTTTTTTCAGTTTTATTTTTAACTTTATCATGATTGTTATTTGTAACATGATGATTCCTCCCCACCCCCTACCCCGTCTCCAGCCTCCACCCTCTCACCATAGTCAAAATTGCCATCACTTTTCTATAGAGTTTTTCCCATAGTGCCACACTGAGACATTATAATATTCCCTTAATATTTATCAAAGCACTCTTTTATTCTAGTTACATTTCATTTTTCATCAACTTCAATTTATTTTTTATAAGAAGGAGGGAACCAACTTTATTTTGTTGAAATTCCTAGTCATTTACCCAAATGACATTAATTGATTAATCAATCTTTTGCTAAATGACTTGGAAACGCCATCCCAAAATGTACTAGTATAAGAGAGATATGCAATCAAAATATTTTGCAAAATAAATTTTATAATGTACTTATATACTTTTTAGAGATTAAAAAACATAGAGTACAGATAAGTAGTTACATCTTCCCACACAATTCAGCTTATTTAATGGCATCTATCTAGTAATCTCAGATCTCTAGACTGCAACCAAGAACCTGCTGGAGAAAAAGAAGCCTGTAGTCATCTATATTCCACATGATAAAGAGTATGCATTAAATCTCAGCCTCTTACTTAGAATCCACATTTTTTCAGTCAAGTGACCATGATTATAGAACTCCTGATTCACTAAGATCAGAAAGTATGAAAGGCATTAAATCTCAAAAAAGGCTTATAGACAGCAGTAAGAAATTATGCTAAACCCTGACAGTACTGTGAAAGAAAAGGCAGGGCAAAACAAAATAAAAAAATTCTGAGGAATAAAGAACACAATGGTTGAAGGTCATTTAATATAGTGATAAATAATTCTACTTACTTCAAGATGTTATAAAAATTGATTCTCATGCCATTAATAATGAGTCATAAGTAAACAACAGATTTTTACATGGTATTCAGCTAGAAGTGGCAAAAATCATCTTTCCAAAAGATAATTCATCTTTCGGAACTGTCTCAGTTCAGTACAGTTAAGTTCAATTGCTCAGTCGTGTCCAACTTTTTGTGACCCCATGAATCGCAGCACACCAGGCCTCCCTGTCCATCACCAACTCCTGGAGTTCACTCAGACTCACATCCATTGAGTCAGTGATGCCATCCAGCCATCTCATCCTCTGTTGTCCCCTTCTCCTCCTGCCCCCAATTCCTCCCAGCATCAGAGTCTTTTCCAATGAGTCAACTCTTCGCATGAGGTGGCCAAAGTACTGGAGTTTCAGCTTTAGAATAATTCCTTCTAAAAAAATCCCAGGGATGATTTCCCCTACTGTACCAAAAAGATCTTCATGACCCAGATAATCACGATGGTGTGATCACTGACCTAGAGCCAGACATCCTGGAATGTGAAGTCAAGTGGGCCTTACAAAGCATCACTACGAACAAAGCTAGTGGAGATGATGGAATTCCAGTTGAGCTATTCTAAATCCTGAAAGATGATGCTGTGAAAGTGCTGCATTCAATATGCCAGCAAATTTGGAAAACTCAGCAGTGGCCACAGGACTGGAAAAGGTCAGTTTTCATTCTAATCCCAAAGAAAGGCAATACCAAAGAATGCTCAAACTACCGCACAATTGCACTCATCTCTCAAGCTACTAAAGTAATGCTCAAAATTCTCCAAGCCAGGCTTCAGCAATACATGAACCATGAACTTCCAGATGTTCAAGTTGGTTTAGAAAAGGCAGAGGAACCAGAGATCAAATTGCCAACATCTGCTGGATCATCAAAAAAGCAAGAGAGTTCCAGAAAAACATCTATTTCTGCTTTATTGACTATGACAAAGCCTTTGACTGTGTGGATCACAATAAACTGTGGAAACTTCTGAAAGAGATGGGAATACCAGACCACCTGACCTGCCTCTTGAGAAACTTATATGCAGGTTAGGAAGCAACAGTTAGAACTGGACATGGAACAACAGATTGGTTCCAAATAGGAAAAGGAGTATGTCAAGTCTGTATATTGTTGTCACCCTGCTTATTTAACTTATATGCAGAGTACATCATGAGAAACGCTGGGCTGGAAGAAGCACAGGCTAGAATCAAGATTGCTGGGAGAAATATCAATAACCTCAGATATGTAGATGACACCACCCTTATGGCAGAAAGTGAAGAGGAACTAAGAAGCCTCTTGATGCAAGTGAAAGAGGAGAGTGAAAAAGTTGGCTTAAAGCTCAACATTCAGAAAACTAAGATCATGGCATCTGGTCCCATCACTTCATGGGAAATAGATGGGGAAACAGGGGAAACAGTATCAGACTTTTTGGGGGGGGGGCTCCAAAATCACTGCAGATGGTGACTGCAGCCACGAAATTAAAATTCTTACTCCTTTGAAGAAAAATTATGACCAACCTAGATAGCATATTCAGAAGCAGAGACATTACTTTGCCAACAAAGGTCTGTCTAGTCAAGGCTGTGGTTTTTGCAGTGGTCATATATGGATGTCAGAGTTGGACTGTGAAGAAAACTGAATGCTGAAGAATTGATGCTTTTGAACTGTGGTGTTGGAGAAGACTCTTGAGAGCCCCTTGGACTGCAGGAGATCCAACCAGTCCATTGTAAAGGAGATCAGCCCTGGGTGTTCTTTGGAAGGAATGATGCTGAAGCTGAAACTCCAATACTTTTGCCACCTCATTCGAAGAGTTGACTCATTGGAAAAGACCGTGATGCTGGGAGGGATTGGGGGCAGGACGAGAAGGGGACGACAGAAGATGAGATGGCTGGATGGCATCACCAACTCGATGGACGTATGTTTGAGTGAACTCCACGAGTTGGTGATGGACAGGGAGGCCTGGCGTGCTGCGATTCATGGGGTCGCAATGAGTCAGACGTGACTGAGCGACTGAACTGAACTGAACTGAACTAAGACCATAAGAATTTCCTATTGTTTGATGAGGATACAATTCTATTGCTATGC
>NW_011494833.1:1536275-1546593 GCF_000754665.1 Bison bison bison
CTATTGCTATGCAGTCAAGGGTTAATTTGGGGGCTTCCCAGGTGGCTTACTGGTAAGGAATCCACCTGCCAATGCAGGAGACACGGGTTCAATTCCTGGTTTGTGAAAATCCTCTGGAAGGAATGCAACTCATCCCAGTATTCTTGCCTGGAGAATCCCATGGACAGAAGAGCCTGGTGGGCTACAGTCCACGGGGTTACAAAGAGTTGGACACTACTAGCAACTAACAAAGGGTTAATTTAGTAGGCTTGGGTTCCTAAACCCTACACATTCCAAAGAAATGTGCAAGTTTGTGTGAGAGAACCTCTAAGTCTCTGTAATTTTCTGTTTGATAAGAGTATCTTTAAATTCCTGGGGACCTGAGACAAATTAGATTTATAACAATAATGCAATTTATGATGAGCACATATTTTTATTTGCTTGGGCTCTCGGTGTTGGTGTATCAGTGTGACCTCGGGGCAGTTGTAGGAGGGAGAGAGGCTGAGTAGCTAAGGTCGGTCTTGCAGGCACTCTATGCCTATAGAACTGATGTATGAGAAAACTAAAACCCTAGACTCCAAAGCACAGATGAACTTTTCCATTAGCAATACTTCGGATGTAACATCCCATATCATTGCTGGGAGAGGTAGGTGCTGTCTATATGATTCTACTGGGAGAGCACAATAGGAAAGTTAAGACTGGTTTCCTCTGGACTACTGCACTATGCATCATCTTCCTTCACTTATTTTAATCTGTATGATTTCATTTTGTAATAAATGTTCACCGTGAGGATGACAGTTTTACTGAGTTCTGTGAGTCCTTCTAGAAAATCACTAAATCTGAAGGTGGTCTTGAAATCCTTGACACAGTTGCTGAGACAACTAAAAATCTTCAATAAGTACATTAAGTGTCACAAGAGGTACTGAAATGTAAGTTTGGAAATGGCTACCATAGAAATCTGATCCAGCTGGAGCTGGATCTTGACTTCTGGATTTCATGTGTATCAGTAACTGAGAGAGGAAGCAGCATGCCAGAAGCATTATACCCAGGGAACAGACCTAGTCCAGGTGTGGAATAAACCAGGAAGATTCAGAGAGGTCCCGAGGGGTCCAGCCTAGTGCTCAAGGGTAGAGGTGAGGACACATGCAAGGAATGCTAAGTCGCTTCACTCCTGTCTGTCCATGGGATTTTCCAGGCAAGAATACTGGAGTAGGTTGCCATTTCCTCCTCCAAGGGATCTTCCCAACCCAGGGATCAAATCTGTATCTCTTATGTCTCCTGCATTGGTAAGTGGGTTCTTTATCACTAGAGCCACCTGGGAGGATACAATTTGAGCCAGATATTTGGGTTTATAACTACATCCCCCTTTTTCTGATGAAAGCAGTTAAGTTACCCTTCCTGTGCCTCCATCTCTCACCTATTAGATGGGAATAACTGTAGGTTGTTTGAACATTGGTTTAACACATGCAAATGTTAGAACCGTGTGTACCTAAAAGCTCAACAATTGTTAGCTAGTAATATTATTATGATTATATTGTTTTGTGGCTAGAAACCCAAGGACCCTATTGCAGAAATGAAGATGAAGTTAGTTAATTTAGGAAAAAAAAATTCCTTGGTCACTTAACAAGGATAGACTAGTCTTGAGGTATACTTAAAATATATTAAAACAATATTTCTAAATAAATATATTAAAACATAGAAAATTTTAAGAAGCAACCATCAACAATATAAATCTAGAGATGTAAGTCTTTATTCATAAGCTGTATTTGTCTTTCTTCTGAATATTCACATTTAGGATTTATCATTTTAAAAAAATTTAAACGAATAAAAGTTTTTATTGGAGTATAGCTTTTTTACAATGTTGTATCAGTTTCTACTCTACAGCAAAGTGAATCATCTATACATATACATACATCCCCTCTTTTTTGGATTTCCTTCCCACTTAGGTCACCAAAGAGCATTGAGTAGAGTTCCCTGTGCTATATAATAGGTTCTCATTAGTTATCTATTTTATATATAGTATCAATAGTATATATATGTCAATCCCAAATCCCCATATTCTGGCTTGTTTCTTATACAGAATTATTTTCATGAGCTATATTGCCAGGGTGAGATTACTGCTATAAAAATATTAATGTTTTTATGATTGTGCTGTTATTTGGTGGCTCAGACAGTAAAGCATCTGCCTGCAATGCAGGAGACCCAGGTTCAATCCCTGGGTCAGGGATATTCTCTGGAGAAGGAAATGACTATCCACTCCAATATTCTTGCCTGGAGAATTCCATGGATAAAACAGCCTGTCAGGCTACAGTCCACGGGGTTGCAAAGAGTCACACATGACTGAGTGACTAAAATTTAATTTATAATAATATTGTTTTATAACAAACTACACTCCACAATTCAGTGCCAGCTAAGCAGAATGTGCTAGGTGAAATTCTAGGATCCTTGAATCATTTGATTTGATGGAAGTAACCACCTCTGCCACCTACAAGCTCTGTGACATGGCACTCATCCCTGAAGTTCCTTGGCATTACATACCTCTATAGAATTGCAGTGATGACAACATCAAGATCATATGCATTTTGGAAAATTAAATGAGAAAATGCACAAAAGGTGGTCAGATTTAGCTCTAAGAGTAGATACTCCAAAAATATGTTGTATATGCTAATATTTGTTCTGAGTGGGTACTATATGCTTTATGTAGAGATTCAGGCAGAAGTGTAGAGATTCAAGGATTTAACAAATACTGAGATATGGGTAAGTGTAGGTACATAAGCATGAAATTACATGTGTTTCAAGATCCTTATGGGTCAGTAAGGAGATAGACATATATAAAGATGCAACACAGCAGAGACAAATGCGTTTTTGTTCAGTCACTCAGTCATGTCTGACTCTGTAACCCCATGGACTGCAGCATACCAGGCTTCCCTGTCCTTCACCATCTCCCAGAATTTGCTCAAACTCATGTCCATTGAGTGAATGATGCCTACAACCATCTCCTCCTCTGCAACTGTGTTGTGGAAGGGCATTTCAGGTAGAAGATACAGTCAGTCCTAGTTTGTGCAAAGGTGTGATGAGCATATTTAAGGTACAGTGAAAATTAAAGTTTCCAGAAGCTGTAAACGAGGCTGTGTGGGTGGAGATGAAGTGGGTCAGAGAAGGCACCCAGATACTGGAACTGAATCTATTTCCCCTCAATTTCATCAACATTTCCTTAGTTGCTTTCCTAAAGGCAGAGAGTGTACAGGCATTTGGAGTCTCTGCCTTTAAGCTTTCCCCTTAGACTGTGCAGTCTGTTCCTTCAGAAGCTAAAACAAATTACCCTTATTGGCAGATGGCTGAGACGACTGCAGCTAAGGCTGTCTGGTATGCCTGCATTTCCAATGAGATCCTTCTGATTTATTTCGTCTGCAGTAATTAAACTTGCCTTTCCTTGCAGCAGTGACTTCAAAATGCCAGGAGCTCTGGGCCTCATTGAAGAAGTTTGTTGTTGTCAGGTTACCCAGGGACAATTCCTGCTGTGGCCATTTCAGATTGTCACCTACAAACACTAGGAAAGAGGCCCTCAGTTGTCATACTGAGGTGCATCTCATAGTCATTCCATCCATCAGAATCAAAGACTTAAAATGCTCTCATCTCTCTCTTTGTATTACAACAAAAATTGACTTCATCCTAAGATGTGCTTGTCAGGGTTCCCTAGGATAATAACAAGCGGACAGAGCTCTGTCAAGCTATAGAGAAAAGAATCATTTGGTAACATTATATTCACCTAAAGGATGCAAGGGGCTTCCTGGGTGAGTCAGTGATAAAGAATCTGCCTGTTAATGCAAGAGACACAGATTCAGTCCCTGGGTTGAGAAGATCCCCTGGAGAAGGAAATGGCAACCCACTCTGGTATTCTTGCTTGGGAAATCCCATGGACAGAGGAGCCTAGCTATGGTCCATGGGGTCACAAAGATTCAGACACGACTAAACAACTGAGCAAAGGATGAAAAATATAGAGACTTAAAATCATAAATACAAAACAAAACAAAAACATAAATAAATAAATAAACTTCTTAAGCATAAAAGAAGAAGGCAATTAGTGCTAGATTTCCACTTAAGAAATCCACAGATGGGATTTCTGTGGTGGTCCAGTGGTTAAAACTTCACCTTTCAAAGCAGGGGGTGCAGGTTTGACCCTTGGTCAGGAAGCTAAGATCCTACATGCCTGTGGCCAGGAAAACAAACAAACAAATGTAAAACATAAGTAATATTGTAACAAATTCAATTAAAGTGAAAGTCTCTTAGTGGTGTCTGACTCTTTGTGACCCCATGGACCATACAGAACACTGGTGTAGATAGTCATTCCCTTCTCCAGACCTTCCCAACCCAGGGATTGAACCCAGGTCTCCCACATCACAGACAGATTCTTTACCAGCTGAGCCACCAGGGAAGCCCAAGAATACTGGAGCAGGTAGCCTATCCCTACTCCAGTGAATCTTGCCAACCCAGAAATCAAACCAGGGTCTCTTGCATTGCAGGCAGATTCTTTACCACCTGAGCTACCAGTGAAGCCCAAAACAAATTCAGTGAAGACTTTTAAAATGGTCCACATCAAAAAAAAAAAAAAAAGAAGAAGAAGAAATCCACAGACATTTAAATTAAGTTTCTATCTCCCCACCTTCAATAACACGGTTTGATTGTCTCATTGAAGACTGCAGGCATAGCAAGAATGGTGCAGAAAAGACAAAGGAAGCCAAGTGAAAGGCACGTGCAGTAGAAACACTCTGTACAATGTTACTGAACAGATCATTCTGAGTAGGTCATTCTTCAGATAAAACTCAAAGGAGATAGCCAGGTATAATACTGTGATTTATAATAAATACCTATTTTGTCTTAGATCACTGTTGTTCCTGGCACAGAGCTTGTAAAACCTTTGGTATTTCCTGTAATGGACACAATAAAGATGTTTTTCTTTATGATTATGAGGTGACTTTTGGAAGACCCCTAAGGATGGAGACTGATTGCCAGTAGAACTAACTTTGGGATTAGAGGATTGGAACTTTCAGTACCATGCTCCTGACCTCACAGGGAGTGAGGGGGGCTGCAATCACTCATGGCCAATGACTTAATCAATTCGTGCCTAGGTTATGAAGCCTCCATAAAACCCCAAGGGCAGGGTTCAGAGAGCTTCCAGGTTGGTGAATACCTGGAAGTGATGCACCCCAACTCCATGGGGACAGAAGCTCCCATGCTCAGTACCCTCTCAGATCTCACCCTACGGATGTCTTCATCTGGCTGTTACCTTCAACATTCTTTTCAAGAATTCTGTAATCTGGTGAGTAAACTGATTTCCTGACTTCTGTGAGCCTTTCTTGCAGATTAATCAACCAAGGAGGGGAGTCATGAGAACCTTTCATTTATACGCAGCCAGAGGCACAGATATGAACCTGCACTTAAGATGGACATCTGAAGTGGAAGCGGACTTGTGGGACTGAACCCAGCTTAACCTGTGGAATCTGACGTTAAGTCCAGGCAGATAGTATCAGAATCGAGTTAAATTTATGGGACATTTGGTAAAAGTCCCAAGGAAATCAATGTGTAAAAAAATCAAACACATAGGTTGGAATTGGTGTCCGAATTGTACCAAGTTAATGGCTGGGTGCAGGAGAACGAAAGAAGCACTTGATGTGGCAACCAGTAAGGTTTGTTAAGACTGGAAGGAGAGTGTGTGGTGGAAGTGGTTGGAGATAACAATTATAATTGTTGCTCTTCTTGTTTAGTTGCTAAGTCGTGTCCAACTCCATGGACTGTAGCTTGCCAGGCTCCTTCTGTCTGTGGGATTTTTCAGGCAAGAATACAGGAGTGGGTTACCATTTCCTTCTCCAGGGCAACTTTCTGACTCAGGGATCAAAACTGCATCTCCTTTATTGGAAGGCAGGGTCTTTATACTGAGCCACCCAGGAAACCCAGCCATTAAAATTACTGTTATACAATTATAGTTATATGGCCAACATCTTGCTCACTTACTCCATTCAGGGCACTGAGCAAAGTCTGTTATATGTCTTATTTCATTTAATCCTCACCAGGGCCCTGTGAGGTAGAACCTTCATTATCCATTATCCCAGTTTTGAAGAGGAGTGAACTGAGATGCAGAGGCTATGATGCACTGGTCAAGGTCATTCAGCTCAATAGCTAGGCAAAGCCCAAGTGATGAAATGTCTTATATTCCAAGTTAGACTTCAAGTTTTCCTCTGGAAGCAATGGGGATACATGGAAGGATTTTAACTAAGAGTGGCATGCTCAGACCTGCATTTTATAAAGATAGACTTGGAGATGAAGGTGGAGGCAGAAAAGGGGAGTCAGAGGCAGAGAAAAGCAAATTAGGATCAATTAGAAAGCCTTAGCCCATATTGAGATAAAGGATGAGCAGAAACTGGGAAAGGAATCACTTTGAATGATGTAATGAACAAACTTTTTTTGTTTGTTTGGACCATCATCGGCAATTCAAAGGTTACAGCAATGTTCTAAAGCAGATATTAACAACATTTTATTACTTTATATTTCCCAAAGGATGATGGAAATCTGCACAATTAGACAGGATTCTCATACTGGTAAATATTTATTTGGCAATTTGGAAAATCTGCTTAGTGATTAGTAGACCAAGTTATTTTAAACTCATGGGCCAGGGTCATTAAGAACAAGAAAATTGCCTCTCTTGTTGCATTATATGTATGTTAATTCCAAGCAGGAAGATTTATTTAGCAGCCTTTGTCATAGAGCTTATAAACAACAGTTTTTAAAAGTGAGACAACATGAACAGCTTCATTCTGACGCTACATGAGTCAGCCTCTGCAAAAGAGGACAGATTTCTATAGCCCCAGACCAATAGCCTGTTTATGAGGGGTCAAAACTCTTTCTCTATCACCACCTCTTAGCTCATGCCCTTGAAATACAAAGTTACAGATCTCTGCATGTGTGCATGATAAGTCACTTCAGTCGTGTCCAACTCTTTGCAACCCTATGGATGTAGCCCATCAGGTTTCTCTGTCCATGGGATTCTCCAGGAAAAAATACTGGAGTGGGTTGCCATTTCCTCCTCCAGAGGATCTTCCTGACCCAGGCATGCAGGTCTCTTGTGTGTCCTGCATTAGCAGGCAGGTTTTTTTTTGTTGTTTTTTTTTTTTTACCACTAGTATCACCTGGAAAGCCCTTCAGATCTCTAGGGGTATTGCAATTAAAACCATTTGGTTAGCATCCCCAGAAACAGATTCCCTTCATTTCTCTCTCATATATTCATGAATACAGGTCAAGGACAAATTTGCACTAATCTTGGCTTTCCCCATTAAAAAAAAAAAAAACAGTAAAAGCAGTAGCTACTTATGATTTTCCAGGGAAACCAGGATGAGAAAAGTACCAGAACTTGAGCCTCCTTTACCTGTCTTCCAAGTACCTTTCCACACAATACTAATAGCACCCTGGGGACTCAAGGCATGAAATAGAATGATTCAGAATTTTGTAGGAAGGCCGACAAGAAATTAAGTTCTTGCTAAATTTTTTTCTATATTTTTAATTACCTTTATTTCACCAACATAGTATACATGTGCTTTATATACACATATCTTAAACTTCATTTTCAATTTTCAACAATCCAAATACACAATATATTATCATCTTAAGAATACAAAGCACACAATGTAAAATTGAGAAAATAGGTTTCCAGCAGTTAGTCACTAGTGATTGCATAGACTTGCCTTCTAATGTTTTCTATTGAAATTTTTAAATGTCCTGCCACGGCTCTGTAAGAATAGAGCTGCAGGGAATGGGAAGCAATAAAAACAAAATGGATCCAAAGTTAAAAAGAGTCAAGAAGCAAATCCAATCCAATTCTGTATTTTAAATCTTAAAAATTGTAATTTGTAAATAGATTTGTTATTTGTGTTGAATTTTCATAAATCATGTTCAAAAAAGGCTTCATATTTAGAAAACTGGACAATTTTTTTAGAAGTGCTAAGTAAAACCTAGGATGGGAAAAGTAATTGAAATCCATATAGATTATCTTGACCAGCTCCCTAAATCTCAAAAGGGGCAAGAGCCATAAAGTTATAAGAAGGACATCATGTAAAGTTTCTGAGAACCTTTTAAAAAACATAAAATGTACACCAAAATGTGCACAGACTTCAAATGTATAAATTGCTGTATATTTACAGTGATCCCATCCATGAAAACAGTGACCAATTAATAATCAGAACTTGGCCATCATTTCAGTCACTACTTTCTCTTGAATGATGATGCTATAGATAATGTTTGTACCTTCTCAAAATTCATTTGTTGAAGCTCTTACCTTTAATGTGATGGCATTTGGAGATGGGATTTAGGGAGATAATTAGGGTTAGATGGGACCATGAGGTGGGGCCCCCATGATGGGATTAGTGCCTTTAAAGAAGAGATACATGAGACCCTGATTCCTCCCTATATATGCACAAAAAGGAAATCCTGTGCACAGACAGCAAGATGTCAGTCACCTACAAGCCAAGAGGAGAGGCCTCAAAATGAAAACTGACTCGTGGATCTTGGACTCCCCAGCCTCCAGAAAAGAACAAATTTATGTTGAATAAGCCACCCAATTCACAATATTTTGTTATATCAGCCCAAGCAGACTGAGAAAAATAGTAACAACTGTTCTGACCTCTAACAGCATAAATTAGTCTTCCTTGGTTTTTAATTTTGTAACTAGAATTACACAATATACACTCTGCATATTTGGTTTTTTGACTTGATACAATGAGAAATTCATCCATGTTTACCAGAATAAGGAAATGTTTTTTGTATTTTTAGTCTACAGAAAAGTTTCTTTCTTTCTTTTTTTTTTTAAACTCTGAATAGTGTTGAGATTTGTCCAATGTTTTCAGCACCTAGAGAAAAGATAATTTGATTTCTCTCACACACTCATTTTTCTGCTAATATGGAGAACTGCTGCACTGGTTGATTTTCAGATATTAGCTTACTCATATTCATGGAGAATACACAGAAGAACTGTACAAAAAAGATATTCACGACCAAGATAATCACAATGGTGTGATCACTGACCTAGAGCCAGACATCCTGGAATGTGAAGTCAAGTGGGCCTTAGAAAGCATCGCTATGAACAAAGCAAGTGAAGGTGATGGAATTCCAGTTGCACTATTTCAAATCCTGAAATATGATGCTGTGAAAGTGCTGCACTCAATATGTCAGCAAATTTGGAAAACTCAGCAGTGGCCACAGGACTGGAAAAGGTCAGTTTGCATTCCAATCCTAAAGAAAGGCAATGCCAAAGAATGCTCAAACTACCGCACAATTGTACTCATCTCACATGCTAGTAAAGTAATGCTCAAAATTCTCCAAGCCAGACTTCAGCAATATGTGAACTGTGAACTTCCTGATGTTCAAGCTGGTTTTAGAAAAGGCAGAGGAACCAGAGATCAAATTGCCAACATCCGCTGGATCATGGAAAAAGCAAGAGAGTTCCAGAAAGGCATCTATTTCTGCTTTATTGACTATGCCAAAGCCTTTGACTGTGTGGATCACAATAAACTGTGGAAACTTCCGAAAGAGATGGGAATACCAGACCACCTGACCTGCCTCTTGAGAAACCCATATGCAGGTCAGAAAGCAACAGTTAGAACTGGACATGGAACAACAGACTGGTTCCAAATAGGAAAAGAAGTATGTCAAGGCTGTATATTGTCACCCTGCTTATTTAACTTATATGCAGAGCACATCATGAGAAACGCTGGGCTGGAAGAAGTACAAGCTGGAATCAAGATTGCCAGGAGAAATATCAATAACCTCAGATATGCAGATGACACCACCCTTATAGGAGAAAGTGAAGAGGAACTCAAAAGCCTCTTGATGAAAGTGAAAGAGGAGAGTGAAAAAGTTGGCTTAAAACTCAACATTCAGAAAACTAAGATCATGGCATCTGGTCCCATCACTTCATGGGAAATAGACGGGGAAACGGTGAAAACAGTATCCGACTTTATTTTTTGGGGCTCCAAAACCACTGCAGATGGTGATTGCAGCCATGAAATTAAATGACACTTACTCCTTGGAAGGAAAGTTATGACCAACCTAGATAGCATATTCAAAAGCAGAGACATTGCTTTGCCAACAAAGGTCCATCTAGTCAAGGCTATAGTTTTTCCAGTAGTCATGTATGGATGTGAGAGTTGGACTGTGAAGAAAGCTGAGCCCCGAAGAATTGATGCTTTTGAACTGTGGTGTTGGAGAAGACTCTTGAGAATCCCTTGGACTGCAAGGAGATCCAACCAGTCCATTCTGAAGGAGATCAGCCCTGGGATTTCTTCGGAGGGAA
>NW_011494833.1:1546693-1547014 GCF_000754665.1 Bison bison bison
CGACAGAGGATGAGATGGCTGGATGGCATCACCAACTCAATGGACGTGAGTCTGAGTGAACTCCGGGAGTTGGTGATGGACAAGGAGGCCTGGCGTACTGTGATTCATGGGGTCTCAAAGAGTTGGACACGACTGAGTGACTGAACTGAACTGAACTGATTCATGGAGAGAGATTAGTCAAGATGTATTATCATATATAATTATAATATATATATATATGTGTGTGTGTGCATGTGTAGCTGAATTCACTATGCTAAAATTTTGTTAAGAATTTTTGCATCTATGTCCATGAGAAAGATTGCTGTGCAATGTCATTATCAG
>NW_011494833.1:1547114-1559260 GCF_000754665.1 Bison bison bison
TGAATTTTAGGTTATATTAGCCTCAAAAAGAATAGGGAATTATTTCTTTTGTTTCCATTCCTTGATAATATTTTTAAATTGGTGGGATTTGTTTCCTTAAATATTTGGAAACATTCATTGGTATAATTACATGAGGATGTTTTGGGGTTTTGTTGTTATTTTATATATATATATATATATATATTTTTTTAATAATGAGTTCAATTTCTTTGCTAACTATTTAAGCAAGAGTTTTTTGTTCCCATTACCTTCACTTTGAATAGTTTTTTGTTAAGGAATTTATTTCATCCAAATAGTCAAACTTACTGGCAGAAAATTGTTTCTAACATCTTCATCACTTTTATGTGTGTAGCATATGTGGTGATGTTCATTCTTTCTACTGGTAATTTGTGTTTCCTCTCCCTTGCTGCCTTTCTTCTTTCTTTCCTTCCATCCCTCTTTTTCATTTCTTTTTTTTGATCACTCTTTCTAGGTTTTTATCAATGTTAATTTTAAAAGAATCAACTTTTGTCTTTGTATTCTTTTTTTTTTTGCTTTGTTAAATATCTCATTTTTTTCTTTTTTTTTTAAATTTTATTTTATTTTTAAACTTTACAATATTGTATTAGTTTTGCCAACTATCAAAATGAATCCGCCACAGGTATACCTGTTTTCCCCATCCTGAACCCTCCTCCCTCCTCCCTCCGCATACCTTCCCTCTGCCAAATCTGTATTCTTTTATACTTTATTAATATCTACAGTTAACTTTATTATTTTCCTTCTCTCATATTTAATTTCATTTTCCTGCTTTTTAAAGAATGTACCAGTTTCTTTGTTTTCTAATACATACATATAAAATTAAAAATTTGCCCGAGTCTTACTTTAGCTTAATCTCATGAGTTGCTGTCTAAGTTGTATCTTTGCTGTAATTCTATTCAAAATATTCTCTAATTTCAGTTGTAGTTTCTTCTTTGACCTACTAATTACTTAGGAGTGTGTTGTTTAATTTCTAAAAGATTGGTAATATTCAAGTTATCTTTTTATTATTTCTGGCTTAATTCCACTGGGGAGGAGATATTGTAACTAAATTTTATTAATTATTTGAGTTTGTAAAGCATACGATAATTTTAGTAAATTTTTTAACTCTCTTTTTATCTCTCTGCTTCTCTTTGGATATTTGTCACTGTTTTTCCTAGTCTCTGTTCTGTCTTCTATTATGTTCAGACTTCCCTGATGACTCCGTTGGTAAGGAATCTGTCTACAATGCAAGAGACCCAGGTTCAAACTCTGGGTCAGGAAGATGCCCTGGAGAAGGAAATGGCAACCTACTGCAGTATTCTTGCTTGGAGAATCCCATGGACAGAGGAGCCTGGCTGTCTACAGTCCATGGGGTCGTAAAGAATCAGATACGACTTACCGTTTTGTTCAATTTGCTATTAAAATCACCAATTCAGAGACTGTTATTTTTCAGCTCCATAATGTCCATTTGACTTTTTATATGTATTCCAACTCCATGTTAAAGTTGTACAATATTCCTGTTTTCCCTCTTTTCCTCTGTTTTCTAGAACATTCTAATCAAATTTATTTTTAAAGAACTTGTCTGCTAACTCCAGTATCTGGACTATTGACTGGTTTACTTCTAGTGTCTGTTTTGTGTCTTAGCATTTGGTCCTATATTCTGTCTCTTCACATGCTTAGTAATTTTTTGTATTGAATGCCATATATTTGGGCAAAAAAATGTGCAGATGCTTCCAATTATTTTCTGTCTCTTCACATGCTTAGTAATTTTTTGTATTGAATGCCATATATTTGGGCAAAAAAATGTGCAGATGCTTCCAATTATTTTCTGTCTCTTCACATGCTTAGTAATTTTTTGTATTGAATGCCATATATTTGGGCAAAAAAATGTGCAGATGCTTCCAATTATTTTCTGTCTCTTCACATGCTTAGTAATTTTTTGTATTGAATGCCATATATTTGGGCAAAAAAATGTGCAGATGCTTCCAATTATTTTCTGTCTCTTCACATGCTTAGTAATTTTTTGTATTGAATGCCATATATTTGGGCAAAAAAATGTGCAGATGCTTCCAATTATTTTATCTACCATAAAAAAGTTTCCCATTTCCTTTGCTAAATATGTTAGCAGGAGACCAGCTCATTAATCTTATCAAGGTTTCTCTGGGCCAATGCTGAGGTGCAGTGTGGTAAGACTCAGTCAACTTCCTTTTTGAACCTGTTCCTAGGGCATGGCCTCTCATGGTTTTCCACTGAGATCTTTGTAAATCTCTGTCTCCTCAGCAATGAAAAACTCCAGGAATTTCTGCTCTAATTCCAGGGGGGGTTCAGCTTAGCTCTTTAGCCTCCCATCCCACACAACATCACAGCTTGACAACTGTCTTGAGAAGGAGGACAGCTGTGATTAAAGTCCCATCAAGTTTCCAATTTTATCACTCCAATTCTGAGTAAATCACAAAAGCTCTGCTGGTTTCTCTGTCTATAGCGATGGTCCTCTTTCAGAGGTCAAACCTGTATTCTCAGATTATAGCTGTATCAGATCTGCAAGTGCCTCCAGGGAAAAAGTTGAAACTTCGCATCTGTGTCAGCTCACCAGTCCTAAAAGAGTTTTCAGTTCTCACCTCTTACTTTCAAGTTTCCTGCCTCTTATAAGTATTTGTTTTCTAAATAGCAGGAAACTGTGGGAAATTCCACTCAGCTCTTCTGAGATTTGGGCTTAGTTCTTTAGTCTCCCATTCTATGTAGATTTGTAGTTCAGCTCATGTATTAAAGGGAAATTGGCCATCTGTTTAAAAATGTCCACATCTCTAAATCTGTTACTCCTCAGGTGGCTCTAGTGGTAAAGAACCCACCTGCCAATGCAGGAGATTTAAGAGAACTGGGTTCCACCCCTGGTGGGGTAGATCCCCTGGAGTAGGAAATGGCAACCTGCTCCAGTATTCTTGCCTGGAAAATTCCATGAACACAGAAGCCTGACAGGCTACAGAACATGGGGAGTTGGACACAACTGAGCACACACCAACCCTCCATGACTGCTCCAATCTCTGGTGCTTGTTTTATACTCTAGAAGTAGCTTGCAACCTAGGCTGAGCCCAGACTCAGCCCATGCCCTGAATCAGATAATGTCTGCAGTGAGAGATGAATGTCTGGATTTCACCATCTAAAAGCTTTCCTCTCCTAGAATTTTACTCTCTGCTGCTGCTGCTGCTGCTGTTGCTAAGTCGCTTCAGTCGTGTCCGACTCTGTGCGACCCCATAGACGGCAGCCCACCAGGCTCCCCCATCCCTGGGATTCTCCAGGCAAGATCATTGGAGTGGGTTGCCATTTCCTTCTCCAGTGCATGAAAGTGAAAAGTGAAAGTGAAGTTGCTCAGTTGTGTCCGACTCTTAGTGACCCCATGGACTGCAGCCTTCCAGGCTCCTCCATCCATGGGATTTTCCAGGCAAGAGTACTGGAGTGGGGTGCCATTGCCTTCTCCTAGAATTTTACTCTCTAGTCCCCACAATTCTGTTGTTCTCAGGCACATTAAATCTTTAAAAAAAATTTTTATCTGACTTTTCTAGTTGGTTTGGGTAAGAGCATTGGTCTCCTTGCTCCTATCCCAGTGCAGAAATCCTGACTTGGCCTTTTACATAAACTAAATAAATGTCATTCCTCTTTTTTTTTTTTTTTTTTCACTTCTACATGGGAGTTACTTTCAGATTTTCTGGACGTACGTCAAATCACTTTTACTCAGGGCTTCTCAGCATACAAATGGAGACTGACAAAACTTTATTTCAAAGGAAGGAAAATCTATACATCATAATTTAGTTCATCTTTTCCCAGAGTCGCTGGATATTTTTTAATCTACAACCACTGATAAGAGAAACCATCAAAACCAGGTTTCCTGTAATTGTTAGCTTTTAGATAATATCTATATTTGTGATTTCTGAATAGGAATATCTTTACTCATAAATTTTATAGAAGAGTGTTTTCTAATTATTCATTTAAAATTGATAAAATCAAGCTCTAATGGGCTTCCCTGGTGGCTCAGCATTAAAGAATCTGCCTGCGAATGCAGGAGACACAGGAGATGTGGGTTTGATCCCTAGGTAGGGAAGATACCCTGGAGAATGAAATGAAACTAGCTTCAGTATTCTTGCCTAGGAAATCCCATGGACTGGAGGGCTATAGTACATAGGGTTGCAAAGAGTAGGACATGACTCTTAGTGACTAACAGCAACAAAATTCAAATTCTACTTCATTACTTTTTTGTTCCCTATCTCCCCTTCTGTGACTTATTGGCAGATTAACCCCACTCCTGCCCCACACTTGACTTCAAGCATTCAAACATGATCATCTCCCTCAGTGTTGTTTATCAGGAGTTTTGATACTTCTGAGTTTCATAATAGAATTTTAGTTGGGAAACATGTTTGTAGAGGGATTTGATACTTTTTAAATGGAAAGGCATTTGATATCAGCTTTTGTCTGGTATAATGAGATGGCAGAGTTATGACACCTCTTTCCTTTTGTAGAATAATAATGGTAATATTAGGGTAGAGTGTTTTTGCTTACAAAGTAGCTTTACAAAATCTCACATTTACCTCTCAAAAAGCATATAACGAAGTTATTATTATCCCCATTGGAGAGTTTTATTGATTTCCCCAAAGTGAAATGGCTGGAAGTAAACTGAACTGGGACTCAAATTCAGGTCTTCCAATTATAAATTCCATGCTGTTTTCTTTTACTTCATTGCTTTATTGAGGATAACTGGTCTAGTAGGTATTGTGTGAGAAGCTAGGAAAACATGATTTTATAAGGTCCTGCCCTAATGTTTATGCAGTCCATGTGAAACACAGACTAATGACCCTCAATCTTCAGATAGTGTAAAAAGCATCATACTATGCAGATGGGAACATGGAGACTTAATATTTAAATAAAAAATAACATTAGTAAAGGTTTATCTGTGGAATGACACATGCTGAGTTTTCAAGCTGCAAAGGTTGGGCTAAGAATAAAGGAAAAACATTTCCCAGAGGCAACTGTAAATGAAAAGATGCATATTCTAATATTCTAAGAACAATATTTCGTGTAGGGAATGGTTCAGAAATCAATGACTAATTTATGGTCTATTCTTAGAGCTAGAATTGTTCTCCAGAGTCTACCTAGCCAGTCTACTTGTTAGTAGCCTCATAGCATCTTTTTTAATACTTTTATTTTTAATTTTTAAATTAACTTTTATTGTAGTATAGTTGCTTTACAACGCTGTTACTTTCTGCTGTACAGCAAAGTGAATCAGCTCTACATATACATATATCCCTTCTTTCTGTATTTTCTTCCTATTTAGATCACCACAGAGCACTGAGTAGACTTCCCTGTGCTATATATATACAGTAGGTTCTTTTTAGTTATCTATTTTATAGATACAATAGTGTATATATGTTATACTAACATATAGTAGTGTGTATACTAACATATTAATATGTTATAACTAATATATATATATATATATATAACATATAGTAGTGTCTATATGTTAATCCCAGTTTCCCAATTCATTCCATCCATCTGTTCTCTCCTTGGAATCTGTAACTTTGTTCTCTACATCTGTATTTTTATTTCTGTTTTGCCAGTAAGTTCATCTGTACCATTTTTCTAGATTCCACACATAAACAATTTATACAATATTTGCTTTTCTCTAACTTATTTCACTCTGTATGACAGTTTCTAGGTTCATCCATGTCTCTGCAAATGGCCCAATTTTGTTTCTTTTTATGACTAATTAATATTCCATTTTATATATCTACAACATCTTCTTTATCCATTCCTCTGCTGATGGGCATTTACATTGTTTCCATGTCCTGGCTATTGTAAATAGTGCCACATAGCATCTTACTGATGCCAGCCAAGTGGGTGTTAGTACATAAAAGAAACCTTTATACACTTTCTAATAATATTTTCCATTTGCTAATAAGATTTCTTTTATTTCTGAATTCTTTCAATAAATAATCTTAGAGTCATATACTATCTGTTTCTGCTGTGGGTAAGAATAATGACCATAGATAAATGAGAACACAAAGAATGTAAAATTAATGTTTCAATGTGTTAAACTCACCATATATTTTACCAACCACACTAGAAATAGTCATCACAGCCTTTGAAGACATCAATTTCCTTGCATGTGGAGCAGGTCATCATAAATTCTCAGCTAAATCTCCTTTTGTTTAATGGACCAAAGTTTATACAGTTTTTAATGTATTTTTATGTTTTTTATGTATTTTGAAGTCCTTCACTTTCATTTAGTGACAATTTTCTAATGTGAAAAAGATGATAAAGGAAATATAATTTTTATTATAATAAAATGCAATTAAATGTATCATTGATCCTACTGTAAATTGAAATAGTTTGTGAGTCATAAGAATTATTAAATTTATAAAAAGTATACTTCTCCAAGATGTCACATACTTTATTTCATGCTTGCATTTAATGACAGGCTCATGAGTCGGACATGACTGAAGCGACTTAGCATGCATGCGTGAGCCACAACAGACATAACGTCTGCCTGGCCCTTGGTCACAAGTACTGAACCAAAATGAAACTCCATTTCAAATCCAGTGATTTTCCTCTTAATATGCTGCCTGACCACTGGTATCCCTCTCTTCCTCTCTCTTCTTTTCTCTTATAGCCTCTACTTCTAAAATTTTTTATACCTTATAAATTCTATAGTGAACAGCCTGGAGTTACCATCCCGTGAGTTTATGCTGTTGATTAGAGTTCCTGAATTCCATAACCAACTGACAAATGACTTTGACTTTGGGGAGCTCTCTCTTTGTGTCAATTACTGAATATTCCCTTTCTGAATCTTAGACTCATTTTTATTCCTGACACAGATGTAGGACTTGACCTACTTTCTAAATTTATGTTACATTGAACTTTACCCTCACTTCTAACAACCCAATTTATCTCACTGCTGTAAAGAAAAAAAAATGATGTGAACATACTTCATGGTAAATGTGATATTGTGGTCTATAAGAAATATATATTTGTCCATTCAGATAAAATACATTTCTCATATATATTTAATCTTTGTCCATATTTCCTGGCTCACAGGTCTCAGAATTTCTCTAAGTGTTGAAAGTGATAACGGTGTCTTATATCATGTTAATAGACTTCCCTGGTGGCTCAGATGATAAGGAACCCACCTGACAATACAAGAGACTCAAGAGATTCCTGTTAGATCCCTGGCTCAGGAAGATACCCTGGAGTCGGAAATAACAGCCTGCTCCAGTATTTTTGCCTGGGAAATCCCATGGACAGAGGAACCTAGCAGGCTACAGTCCATACAGTTGCAAAACAGTCAGACATGACTTAACCACTGAACAGCAATTATGTTAATAAGATGACTTTTGTAAAGCACTTAAAGATGGGAGCTGGTTGCCAAAGGAGCCAACTAGGTGGTTTATTGTTGCTGTTTAAGTCGCTAAGCTGTGTCCAACTCCTTTGCAATCCTGTGAACTTTAGCCTGTGAGGCTCCTCTGTCCATGGGATTTGCCCTGCAAGAATACTGGAATGGATTGCCATTCCCTTCTCCAGCAGATCTTCCTGACCCAGGGATCGAACCCAATTCTCTTGCATTGACAGGTGGATTCTTTACCACTAGCACCACCTGGAAACCCTAGGTAATTAGGGGGCTGGAAATTTCAGTCCCACCCCCTCACCTCTGCAGCAGGGGAAGAGGTTAGCAGCTGAATTAATGGCTAATGGCCAATGATTCAGTTAATCATGCCTATGAAATGAAGCCTCCATAAAAACCCAGTAACTCTGTGAGCCACTCTAGCAAATTAATTGAACTGGAGGAGGGGTTTATGGGAACCTCTGGTTTAAAGCCTGTAACTAATACAATTATGTAAAGTTTAAAAATAAAATAAAATTAGAAAAAAAATAAATAAATAAAGCCTGTTGGTCAGAACTAATGTAAAAACCCTGGGCATGTGATTGGCATCTGAAGTTGGGCAGTGTGCAGTCTTGTAAGACTGAGCCCTCAACCTGTGTAATCTGATGCTATCTCTGGGTAGACTGTCAGAGTTGAATTAAATTTAAGATAGCAGGAGAACCACTTGGTGAGAGTGGGGAAACCTTTGTATATTTGGGGACCAGATTTGAAGTGTTCTTGAGAAGGTAATGGAGACACACAATGAAGAGAAACATATAATAGAGAAGAACTGGGTTTTTCCTTACACAGGAGAAGGACTGTGAGTTTTCTATCAGTGACTTTTTAACTTAAACTGTTAGCAAACCCATCAGTGCAAGATGAGATGTGTGAAACTACTGAAGAGATAAGAGGGGAAAAAATGAAAACTAATCCTAGTTCATCACTTAACAGAAAGGTTAAGCACATCAAAACAGATTTTGAGGTCAAGCTCATTAAAACCATAATCTTTGTAAGCAAGTTTGGGAAACAACATTCTGGTAAATCATTTCTATCTCCCAGTGAAAAACTGCAAAATGGAAATTAAGATTAAAATGTAAGAAAGCCAGAGGATCTATCTAGAAAAATTTAAGAACAAAGAAAAAAGGGAGAATCTTATAAAAACAGTAACAGAATAAATTTTTCAGATCTGAAAAAATGAATTCCAGATTTAAAAGTTATAATACATGAAGAAAAATTCAAGAGCTTCCACTAGAAAGAAAATCACATGAAGAATATTTGGGATTTGAATGTTTTCAAATTTCTAGTGAACTACTGTTTCACACTTCCCTGGTGGCTCAGTTGGTAAAGAATCCGCCTGCAATGTGGGAGACCTGAGTTCGATCCCTGGGTTGGGAAGATCCCCTGGAGAAGGGAAAGGCTACCTGCTCCAGAATTCTAGGAATTCTGAAGAATTCCATGGACTGTATAGTCCATGGGGTCACAAAAAGTCAGACATGACTGAGCAACTTTCATTTTCACGTCACTGTTTCTCACAGAGAAGTGACATAATCATATTTATAATTTATATATAATGAGTCCAGATGCTGGTAAATGAATGAATTTGAGAGCAGGGAGGACAGTTATGTGGCTACCACCACTATCCGTTGACCTAAAACACAGAACCTGTCAGTTAATTCTCCAGAAAAAACAAATGTATGCAGTATCAGCAGAGAATTGCAACTGGAGTTCTGCAGCCATGGCAAGATACATGCAAATCCCTGCAAAGCAAAGGATGGAAAACTCTTCTATTAAGAAGGGAAAGGGTAACTGGGAGGGCTATCATAAACAGAGTTGATGGCTTTTCACCGACTGGGTTGTTGCCAGAACAGAAATAGATTTTCTTCCTTCATTTGAGTGCTGCCATCATCATAGAACCTGAGAACTCCCCCTCTGATCTCTCAACTCTATTTAATTCAGGTTTGTGTTTACTAATGTTTTTACACATCCAACCAATATGATGCTGATAATGAGGATGGAGAGTTGTCAGAGATGTGAGATAAAATCAATAGGAGTGTGAAAATAAAGAATCCTAGGGGAGGGAGACTTAACTAATTTCCAAAGTCCATAGATACTGCCTATATAGTTTCAGTGTGACTGAAAATGATACAAAGATTGTATCTGCAGATAAGCATAGTCTGAAGATTTGGAATTCTTTTCATGACATCAAATAACCTTTACTTTTCTATCCCTACATCATATACATACATCTTTTTG
This sequence comes from Bison bison bison, assembly GCF_000754665.1. NCBI lineage: Eukaryota > Metazoa > Chordata > Mammalia > Artiodactyla > Bovidae > Bison > Bison bison. The sequence continues at coordinate 1,556,773 of NW_011494833.1, forward strand.
GCTGAACATGTTTTTTTTTTCCCCCCCACTCCTTGTTTTTTTATTTTTTTAATTTTATTTTATTTTTAAACTTTACATAATTGTATTAGTTTTGCCAAATATCAAAATGAATCCGCCACAGGTATACATGTGTTCCCCATCCTGAACCCTCCTCCCTCCTCCCTCCCCTACCATCCCTCTGGGTCGTCCCAGTGCACTAGCCCCAAGCATCCAGTATCGTGCATCGAACCTGGACTGGCAACTCTTTTCTTACATGATATTTTACATGTTTCAATGTCATTCTCCCAAATCTTCCCACCCTCTCCCTCTCCCACAGACTGTTCTGTACATCAGTGTCTCTTTTGCTGTCTCGTACACCGGGTTATTGTTACCATCTTTCTAAATTCCATATATATGCGTTAGTATACTGTATTTATGTTTTTCCTTCTGGCTTACTTCACTCTGTATAATAGGCTCCAGTTTCATCCACCTCATTAGAACTGATTCAAATGTATTCTTTTTAATGGCTGAGTAATACTCCATTGTGTATATGTACCACAGCTTTCTTAGCCATTCATCTGCTGATGGACATCTAGGTTGCTTCCATGTCCTGGCTATTATAAACAGTGCTGCGATGAACACTGGGGTACACGTGTCTCTTTCCCTTCTGGTTTCCTCAGTGTGTATGCCCAGCAGTGGGATTGCTGGATCATAAGGCAGTTCTATTTCCAGTTTTTTAAGGAATCTCCACACTGTTCTCCATAGTGGCTGTACTAGTTTGCATTCCCACCAACAGTGCAAGAGGGTTCCCTTTTCTCCACACCCTCTCCAGCATTTATTATTTGTAGACTTTTGGATCGCAGCCATTCTGACTGGTGTGAAATGGTACCTCATAGTGGTTTTGATTTGCATTTCTCTGATAATGAGTGATGTTGAGCATCTTTTCATGTGTTTGTTAGCCATCTGTATGTCTTCTTTGGAGAAATGTCTATTTAGTTCTTTGGCCCATTTTTTGATTGGATCATTTATTTTTCTGGAGTTGAGCTGTAGGAGTTGCTTGTATATTTTTGAGATTAGTTGTTGTCAGTTGCTTCATTTGCTATTATTTGAACATGTTTTTAAAAGAGGGTGATTTTCCACTCAATTTCTTTTTCTTTCTCTACAATACTCAAAAGAACAAGAAAAAAATTATAAAAGTTGATGACCTGAAGTGTCTGCTTTCAACATAAATTCTAAATAACATAGCAAGCTAAGTAATTTTATGAGCAAATACATTAAGATGTAAAAAGTAGCATGACAACAATGTTCTTTAGGTGTTTAGAGGGAGGGTGTTGTCTTTATACTGGTCATAGAAGTGGTGACTTGGCAGAGCAGATATATTAAGTACAGATGTTTGACAAGTGGAGAATAGATAAGAGACATTGCAAAAAGGATAACATAAATAATAGGGAAGACATAATATTCATGCTTCATATGTAGGGCACAGAAGGGCCTGGTTCGAGGCATGTTTAGTACTATCCATAACAAACATTTTTTGTGCTTCAGGAGGGCCTAGAGGAGCTATCCCACGTTGAAGGTCAGGAAGGGTGGCAGTGAGGAGATACACCTTGTCCAAGGTAAGGAGCAATGGCTTCACTTTGCTGGAGCAGCCGTGAAGAGATACCCCATGCCCAAGGTAAGAGAAACCCAAGTAAGATGGTAGGTGTTGCAAGAGGACATCAGAAGGCAAACACACTGAAACCATACTCACAGAAAACTAGTCAATCTAATCACACTAGGACCACAGCCTTGTCTAACTCAATGAAAATAAGCCATGCCCGTGGGGCAACCCGAGATGGGTGGGTCATGGTGGAGAGATCTGACAGAATGTGGTCCACTGGAGAAGGAAATGGCAAACCACTTCAGTATTCTTGCCTTGAGAACCCCATGAACAGTATAAAAAGGCAAAATGATAGGATACTGAAAGAGGAACTCCCCAGGTCAGTAGGTGCCCAATATGCTACTGGAGATCAGTGGAGAAATAACTCCATAAAGAATGACGGGATAGAGCCAAAGCAAAAAGAATACCCAGCTGTGGATGAGACTGGTAATAAAAGCAAGGTCCAATGCTATAAAGAGCAATATTGCATAGGAACCTGGAATGTCAGGTCCATGAATCAAGGCAAATTGGAAGTGGTCAAACAAGAGATGGCAAGAGTGAATGTCGACATTCTAGGAATCAGCGAACTGAAATGGACTGGAGTGGGTGAATTTAACTCAGATGACCATTATATCTACTACTTCAGGCAGGAATCCCTCAGAAGAAATGGAGTGGCCATCATAGTCAACAAAAGAGTCTGAAATGCAGTACTTGGATGCAATCTCAAAAACGACAGAATGATCTCTGTTCGTTTCCATGGCAAACCATTCAATATCACAGTAATCCAAGTCTATGCCCCAACCAGTAACGCTGAAGAAGCTGAAGTTGAACGGTTCTATGAAGACCTACAAGACCTTTTAGAACTAACAC
>NW_011494833.1:1559360-1560788 GCF_000754665.1 Bison bison bison
AAAACATGTCCTTTTCATTATAGGGGACTGGAATGCAAAAGTAGGAAGTCAAGAAACACCTGGAGTAACAGGCAAATTTGGCCTTGCAATACTGAATGAATCAGGGCAAAGACTAATAGAGTTTTGCCAAGAAAATGCACTGGTCATAACAAACACCCTCTTCCAACAACACAAGAGAAGACTCTACACATGGACATCACCAGATGGTCAACACCGAAATCAGATTGACTATATTCTTTGCAGCCAAAGATGGAGAAGCTCTATATAGTCAGCAAAAACAAAACCAGGAGCTGACTGTGGCTCAGACCATGAACTCCTTATTGCCAAATTCAGACTTAAATTGAAGAAAGTAGGGAAAACCACTAGACCATTCAGGTATGACCTAAATCAAATCCCTTATGATTATACAGTGGAAATGAGAAATAGATTTAAGGGCCTAGATCTGATAGAGTGCCTGATGAACTATGGACAGAGGTGTATGACATTGTACAGGAGACAGGAATCAAGACCATTCCCATAGAAAAGAAATGCAAAAAAGCAAAATGGCTGTCTGGGGAGGCCTTACAAATAGGTATGAAAAGAAGAGAAGCAAAAAGCAAAGGAGAAAAGGAAAGATATAAACGTCTGAATGCAGAGTTCCAAAGACTAGCAAGAAGCGATAAGAAAGCCTTCTTCAGCAATCAATGTAAAGAAATAGAGGAAAAAACAGAATGAGAAAGACTAGAGATCGCTTCAAGAAAATCAGAGATACCAGAGGAACATTTCATGCAAAGATGGGCTCGATAAAAGACAGAAATGGTGTGGACCTAACAGAAGCAAAAGATATTAAGAAGAGATGGCAAGAATACACAGAAGAACTGTACAAAAAAAGATCTTCATGACCCAGATAATCACAATGGTGTGATCACTGACCTAGAGCCAGACATCCTGGAATGTGAAGTCAAGTGGGCCTTAGAAAGCATCACTACGAACAAAGCTAGTGGAGGTGATAGAATTCCAGTTGAGCTATTCCAGATCCTGAAAGATGATGCTGTGAAAGTGCTGCACTAAATATGCCAGCAAATTTGGAAAACTCAGCAGTGGCCACAGGACTGGCAAAGGTCAGTTTTCATCCCAATCCCAAAGAAAGGCAATGCCAAAGAGTGCTCAAACTACTGTACAATTGCACTCATCTCACACACTAGTAAAGTAATGCTCAAAATTCTCCAAGCCAGGCTTCAGCAATATGTGAACTGTGAACTTCCTGATGTTCAAGCTGGTTTTAGAAAAGGCAGAGGAACCAGAGATCAAATTGCTAACATCCGCTGGATCATCGAAAAAGCAAGAGAGTTCCAGAAAATCATCTATTTCTGCTTTATTGACTATGCCAAAGCCTTTGACTCTGTGGATCACAACAAACTGTGGAAAATTCTGAAAGAGATGGGAATA
>NW_011494833.1:1561226-1570118 GCF_000754665.1 Bison bison bison
CAGATGGTGACTGCAGCCATGAAATTAAAAGATGCTTACTCCTTGGAAGGAAAGTTATGACCAACCTAGATAGCCTATTCAAAAGCAGAGACATTACTTTGCCAACAAAGGTTCTTCTAGTCAAGGCTATGGTTTTTCCTGTGGTGATGTATGGATGTGAGAGTTGGACTGTGAAGAAGGCTGAGCGCCGAAGAATTGATACTTTTGAACTGTGATGTTGGAGAAGACTCTTCAGAGTCCCTTGGACTGCAAGGAGAGCCAAGCAGTCCATTCAGAAGGAGATCAGCCCTGGGATTTCTTTGGAAGGAATGTTGCTAAAGATGAAACTCCAGTACTTTGGCCACATCATGCGAATAGTTGACTCATTGGAAAAGACTCTGATGTTGGGAGGGATTGTGGGGCAGGAGGAGAAGGAGACGACAGAGGATGAGATGGCTGCATGGCATCACTGACTCGATGGACGTGAGTCTCAGTGAACTCCGGGAGTTGGTGATTGACAGGGAGGCCTGGTGTGCTGCAATTCATGGGGTCGCAAAGAGTCGGACATGACTGAGCGACTAACCTGATCTGATCTGAGTGTCTTCCATTGACGATTTTGGCATCCACCCACAGAATTCTATTCCTATTGTTATACTCACTCTTGCCCGTATGCATCCCATACATGCAGGGGTTTCCCAGGTTGCACTAGTCGTAAAGAATACTCCTGCCAATGCAGGAGATGCAGGTTCAATCCCTGGGTCATGAAGATCTCCTGGAGGAGAAAATGGCACTCACTCTCGTATTCATGCTTGGAGAATATCACAGATAGAGGAGCCTAGCAGACTATAGTCCATGTGGTTGCCAAGAGCTGGACATGAATGAGCACACCCACATGTTCATAGCTAGTCTTGGGTCTGATTATATTAATATGACCAACACAAAAATAATTTGGCCCTGATAATTTTGAGCGCTTATTTTATTTTACAGCCCCTATTTATGGTAGGATAGGGTTAATTCACTCAGAATTGCCTTCAGTAGAAGCTGATATAGGGAGTATTGTTGTTGTTCAGTCATTAAGTCCTGTCTGACTCTCTGCAACCCCATGGACTGTAATACATCAGGCTCCCCTGTTCTTCACTATCTCCCAGAGTTTGCTCAAACCTCCTGGTGCCTCACTGTGAGACACACCTTCATATTCACACAAAAACACACTTTACCTAGGCAGCTCCCAGCCAGTAACTGAGCATAGCAGAGATATTTGAACTGGGTCCCTTCTATATACTGGCATGGCCCAAACTCCCCAGAACTGCACTGAGATCTGAGGCTCTCTCTACCCAAAGCCTTCCATCCACCCCCACCCCCCTTTTTTTTGCACCGGTATCTAAACTGCATTACAGATTAAAGCTTTCCCTACCTACACAAGTATTTCCTATGAATCCCTTGTACACTGAATTCCACCCTGGTATCTGCTTATTGGAGAAACAAACTGACACACCTAGACATTCATGTTAAGAATTAAAATCAACATTTATTCCTGTCAGAGGCACTGCAGGGTATACATCTTTTAGGAAGCCACAGTTCTGAGACAAAAGAATCATGAATTTCTTTCAAGTGTGGTTAAGTTTCTGTCCCAGGGTTGGAACAAACTATAGTGGTCATTTAATTCAACCCCTCATTCTGATATGTGATTACTTAAGTAGATGGATTACAAAACTTGTCTCATTCTCCACCTCTGTCTGTATCCACACTCTCTGCGGTATAACTGAAGCTTCTGCCATCAAGAAGTGAAGACCATTCATTCTTCCACCTCTTACATCTAGGCTGGCCTCATGACTGACTTGCTTTGGCCAACAGAATGTGATGGAAGAGACTCTGAGCCATTTCCAAGCTTAGACCCCAAGAGACCTTGTACACATCCACTTTTCTCCTGGTCCTCTGCCGTCACCAACAGAACAAGACTAAGCCCACCTGCTGGAGGGCAAGAGGCCTCAAGAAAACAGAGCTGATAATCTAAAAAGCAAAGACTTTTCTCACATGCTTCAGAGAACTGAAGACATAGAACAAAACACCAGACCCCAAATCGGGAAAGACAGTGGTATCCAGTAAGATACACAGGGGGAATCTACTTACTGGAACAGGCAAAATGGAAGCCATTAATTGACAGGAAAATTAACAATTTAGATTTATTATTGAAAACTGAGTGTCAGCTAGCATGGAAGTGAGAAACTCCTGGAACTCAGTCTAAGGGGAGCCCACACATTTTGGGAATTTTCTGCCAGGAAACTTACAGGGTTTTTTCACAATTAGGGTCCAAGAAAGAACTACAAAGTAGCAAAAAAAAAAAAAGACATAATGTCAACAGTAAATTTTTACCTATTAATAATTAATTGTAAATGGATTAAACTCTCCAAAAATGGATTAAAAATAGTACAAACTACATGTTACCTATAAGAGACTCACTACAGATTTAAGAATGTACACAGGTGGAAAGTGAAGGGATAGAAAAAGATATCCCATGTAAATGGAAATCAGAAAAGAATGAGAATAACTACGTTAATGTAAGACAAAATAGACTTTAAGACAGATATTGTAACAAGAGACAAAGAAGGTCATTTTATAATGGCAAAGGAGTCCATTCATAAAAGGATAAAATTATAAATGTTGTTGTTTTTGTTCAATTGCTCAGTTGTGTCCAACTCTTTCTGACCCCACAGACTACAGCACACCAGGCTTCCCTGTTCTTCAGAATCTCCCAGAGCTTGCTTAAACTCATGTTCATTGAGTCAGTGATGCTATCCGTGTCATCCTCTGTCGTACCCTTCTCCTCCTGCCTTCAATTTTTCCCAGTATCAGGGTCTTTTCTAATGAGTCAGCTCTTCGCTTCAGGTGGCCAAAGTATTGGAGCTTCCATTTCAGCATTAGTCCTTCCAATGAATATTCAGGGTTGATTTCCTTTAGGATTGACTGGTTTGATCTCCCTGCATGACCTTAATATGAGCTTTTCAGTTGGCTCAGTGGTAAGGAATCTGCCTGCCAATGCAAGAGCCATACGAAACATGGGTTTGATCCCTGGATCAGGAAGATCCCCTGGAGGAGGGCATGGCAACCCACTCCAGTATTCTTGCCTGGGAAATCCCATGGACAGAGGAGCCTAGCAGGCTACAGTCCATGGGGTCTTGAAAGAGTCAGACTTAGGGACTAATCAACAATGACTATTCAGCCTTAAGGAAAAAAGAAAATTCCTCCATTTGCAACAAGATGTATGATATTGGCAGAACATGTTATGTCAAATAAGCTAAACACAGAAAGATAAATACTGCATGATCTCAGTTGTGTGCAAAATTTTTAAAAAGTCAAACTTGTAGAAACAGAAAAGTAGAATGATGATTACCCAGTCTGGTGGGGGGAAATGTGGAGTTCTTAATCATGAGTAAAACCTTTCAGTCAACATATATTTAAAGTGGTGAGAGAAAGGAAAACACCAAATTAGAATTCAGCTTCAGTGGCATTATTCTTAAAAAGCAAAGGACAAATATACTTTCTCAGACAAATAAAAATGGATAGAATTTACAGCCAGACAAACTGTCCTACAAAGGCTTCAGTGAGAAGTGAAAGGATATATGTCAGAAACTTTTATATATTTACATAAAGAAATGAGGTAAATCAGAAAAAGAATAGGTGAGGGTTAAATAAAACTTTTAATGTTTTTATTCTTAACTAATCTAAAATATAACTCTATTTAAATCAATAATAGTAAAGTATTGGGCAATGATAACATTTAAATAAATTAAATGAATGACAGCGATGCTAAGAAATATGAGAGGAATTAGGAATCCAATTGGCAGTCCATATGTGTGTGTTCCATATATGTGGAGTCAATGAATCACATATCAAAAGTGTATGAAAAAAAGTCCCAGAAAGTTTAAAAATCAAAACTTGAATTTGCCAGATGCTTGTAATTATTTACAGATAATTTACATTGTATTTACAACTATTAACATAGCATTTACATTGTATTAGGTGTTATAAGTAACCTGGAGATGATTTAAAGTATATGGGAGGATATGAATAGGATATGTTCAAATATTATGTCATTTTATACAAGAAACTTTAGAATCCATGGATTTTGGTTTCTGTGGGGTACCATGGAACCAAGCCCCCCATGGATACTAAGAGATGATTGTACTCTGTTATAAAATGAATGCATTGTAGATAATGTGCTATAGTTATTTGAAGGTGGATTTAAATTAGCTTAAAAATATTGCAAACTCTAGGATAACAACCATTTATTTAAAAGAGAATAGATAAAATAAAATTATATTAAATGTTCAATTAAAACTAGAGAAGCCCCCAAAAAGGGGGGGAAAAAAAACAAAACAAAGAACAAACATAATGAATAAAAAGCATTGCAAATGTGATGGAGTTACGTTTCAATACTATTTCAATAATCACTTTAAATATGGTCAAAGTAAAATATACCAATTAAAACAGAGATCATCACAATGGGTTAAAAAAAAAAGTCTGACTACTTTGTCTACAAAAAAATCACCTTCAATATAAAAATTCTAATAGGCTAGAAATAAAGAAGTGGAAAAGATTTATCTTACTGATATTGATCAAAAGAAAGTTGAAGTAGTTACATTAATTTTAGGTCAAGAAAAGCAGAATTTAGATCAAAGAAAAGTATCTAGTTATAAAAAAGGACATTACATAATGGTAAAGGGGTCAATTTTTAAATAAAAAAATCCTGAAGTTGTCAAACAATAGATCACCAGAATACATGATCTAAAAACAGAAAGAACAAATATTAATAAATACGTTGTTATAGATGGGGACTTTAACACCCTGTGCTGCTGCTGCCCCCATTAATAATGAATAGATCAAGTAAGCAGAAAATCAGTAAAACTATAATGGACTTGAACAACACTATCAATCAACTTGATCCGGTATTTTTGAACACTCCTCTCAATAACAACAGAATAGACATTCTTTTCAAGCTCACATAGTACATTTACCAAGATAGACCACATGTTGGCTCACAAAATACACGTTAATGAATGTAAAACAATATAAATTATACAAATCATATTTGCAGATAGTAATGGATTTAAAATGAAAATCAATAACAAAAGTAGCTGGAAAATTCTCAGATGTTTGAAAAGTAAAAAATATACTTCTACATAACACATAGGCCCAAAGGGAAGTTTCAAGATAAATTTTAAAATGTTGTCAACAAAATGAAATGAAAATATATGTTATCAAAATTTGTGGGATGAAATAAAAGTTATAATTAGGGAAATTATAGAACACTAAATGCATATATCCAAAAAGAAGAAATATTTAAAATCAATAACCTAGCTTTCATCTCAGGAAACTAGATGTTTAAAAAAAAAAAAAAAACAGTTTAAACATAAGCAAGGAGAGGAAAAAAATTTAAACAGAAAATTAGAACAGAAATTAAGGAGATAGAAAACAGGAAAACAGCAGAGAAAAATCAATGAAACCAAAATTTAGTTTTTGAAAAGTTCAATAAAACTGATAAATCTCTAGCCAGCCTAACCAAGGAAAAGGAGAAAAGTTACCAATAATATGCATCATGGTCTGTGACATTAGTCTTCAGTACTTTTTTGTATCTCTCTCACCAGGCAAGGTAAACAAAAGCAAAAATAAACATATGTGACAACAAACTAAAAAGCTTTAGCACAACAAAAAAAACTTTCAACAAAATGGAAATGCCATGTATTGAATAACAGAGGTTACATGCAAATGATATATCCGACAAAGGGTTAATATCCAAAATATACAGAAAACTCATATAACTCAACATCAAAAAATAAATAAAGAGTAGATGAACTAAACTGATACTTTTTCTCAAGAAGACATAACGGTAGTCACGAGGCATGTGAAAAGATGCTCAACACTAATCATCAGTTCAGTACAGTTCAGTCGCTCAGTCGTGTCCGACTTTTTGCAACCCCATGAATTACAGCATGCCAGGCCTCCCTGTCCATCACCAACTCCCAGAGTTCACTCAAACTCATGTCCACCAAGTCAGTGATGCCATGCAGCCATCTCATCCTCTGTCGTCTCCTTCTCCTCCTGCCCCCAATCCCTCCCAGCAACAGAGACTTTTCCAATGAGTCAGATTTGCATGAGGTGGCCAAAGTACTGGAGTTTCAACTTTAGCATCATTCCTTCCAAAGAAATCCCAGGGCTGATCTCCTTCAGAATGGACTGGTTGGCTCTCCTTGCAGTCCAAGGCACCCTCAAGAGTCTTCTCCAACACCACAGTTCAAAAGCATCAATTCTTGAGCGTTCAGCCTTCTTCACAGTCCAACTCTCACATCCATACATGCCCACAGGAAAAACCATAGCCTTGACTGGAAGAATCTTTGTTGGCAAAGTAATGTCTCTGCTTTTCAATATGCTATCTAGGTTGGTCATAACTTTCCTTCCAAGGAGTAAGCGTCTTTTAATTTCATGGCTGCAGTCACCATCTGCAGTGATTTTGGAGCCCCCAAAAATAAAGTCTGACACTGTTTCCACTGTTTCCCCATCTATTTCCCATGAAGTGATGGGACCAAATGCCATAATCTTCATTTTCTGAATGTGGAGCTTGAAGCCAACTTTTTCACTCTCCTCTTTCACTTTCATCAAGAGGCTTTTGAGTTCCTCTTCACTTTCTGCCATAAGGGTGGTGTCATCTGCATATCTGAGGTTATTGATATTTCTCCAAGCACTCTGATTCCAGCTTGTGCTTCTTCCAGCCCAGCACTTCTCATTATGTACTCTGCATATAAATTAAATAAGCAGGGTGACAATATATAGACTTGATGTACTCCTTTTCCTATTTGGAACCAGTCTATTCCATGTCCAGTTCTAACTGTTGCTTCCTGACCTGCATATAGGTTTCTCAAGAGGCAGGTCAGGTGGTCTGGTACTCCCATCTCTTTCAGAAGTTTCCACAGTTTATTGTGATCCACACAGTCAAAGGCTTTGGCATAGTCAATAAAGTAGAAATAGAAGATTTTCTGGAACTCTCTTGCTTTTTTGATGATCCAGTGGATGTTAGCAATTTGATCTCTGGTTCCTCTGCCTTTTCTAAAACCAGCTTGAACATCTGGAAGTTCAGGGTTGACGTATTTCTGAAGCCTGGCTTGGAGAATTTTGAGCATTACTTAATTAGCATGTGAAATGAAGGCAATTGTGTGGTGTTTGAGCATTCCTTGGCATTGCCTTTCTTTGGGATTGGAATGCAAACTGACCTTTTCCAGTCCTGTGGCCACTGCTGAGTTCTCCAAATTTGCTGGCATATTGAGTGCAGCACTTTCACAGCATCATCTTTCAGGATTTGAAATAGCTCAACTGGAATTCCATCACCTCCACTAGCTTTGTTAGTAGGATGCTTTCTAAGGCCCACTTGACTTCACATTCCAGGATGTCTGGCTCTAGGTGAGTGATCACATCATCGTGATTATCTTGGTCATGAAGCTCTTTTTTGTACAGTTCTTCTGTGTACTCTTGCCACCTTTTCTTAATATCTTCTGTTTCTGTTAGGTCCATACCATTTCTGTCCTTTATCGAGCCCATCTTTGCATGAAATGTTCCTTTGGTATCTCTAATTTTCTTGAAGAGATCTCTAGTCTTTCCCATTCTGTTGTTATCTCTAGTCTTTCCCATTCTGTTGTTTTCCCCTCCTTATCCCTCATCCAAGGTAAGCAGCAGCGGCCGCACCTTGCTGGTGCAGCCATGAAGAGATATCCCACTTCCAAGGTAAGAGAAACCCAGGTAAGATGGTAGGTGTTGCAAGAGGGCATCAGACGGCCAACACACTGAAACCATAATCACAGAAAACTAGTCAATCTGATCACACGGGCCACAGCCTTGTCTAACTCAATGAAACTAAGCCATGCCATGTGGGGCCACCCAAGATGGGCAGGTCATGGTGGAGAGGTTTGACAGAATGTGGTCCACTGGAGAAGGGAATGGCAAACCACTTCAGTATTCTTGACTTGGGAACTCCATGAACAGTATGAAAAGGCAAAATGATAGGATACTGAAAGAGGAACTTCCCAGGTCGGTAGGTGTCCAATGTGCTACTGGAGATCAGTGGAGAAATAACTCAAGAAAGAATGAAGGAATGGAGCCAAAGCAAAGACAATACCCAGTTGTGGATGTGATTGGTGATAGAAGCGAGGTCCGATGCTGTAAAGAGCAATATTGCATAGGAACCTGGAATGTCAGGTCCATGAATCAAGGCAAATTGGAAGTGGTCAAACAGGAGATGGCAAGAGTGAACGTCGACATTCTAGGAATCAGCGAACTAAAATGGACTGGACTGGGTGAATTTAACTCAGATGACCATTATATCTACAACTGTGTGCAGGAATCCCCCAGAAGAAATGGAGTAGCTATCATGGTCAACAAAAGAGTCTGAAATGCAGTACTTGGATGCAATCTCAAAAACGACAGAATGATCTCTGTTCCTTTCCAAGGCAAACCATTCTATATCATAGTAATCCAAGTCTATGCCCCAACTAGTAACACTGAAGAAGCTGAAGTTGAATGGTTCTATGAAGACCTACAAGGCCTTTTAGAACTAACACCCCCCAAAAATGTCCTTTTCATTATAGGGGACTGGAATGCAAAAGTAGGAAGTCAAGAAACACCTGGAGTAACAGGCAAATTTGGCCTTGGAATACTGAATGAAGCAGGAGAAAGGCTAATAGTGTTTTGCCAAGAGAACGCACTGGTCATAACAAACACCCTCTTCCGACAACACAAGAGAAGACTCTACACATGGACATCACCAGATGGTCAACACCGAAATCAGATTTATTATATTCTTTGCAGCCAAAGATGGAGAAGCTCTATATAGTCAGCAAAAACCAAGACTAGGAGCTGACTGTGGCT
>NW_011494833.1:1570218-1577322 GCF_000754665.1 Bison bison bison
CCGACAACACAAGAGAAGACTCTACACATGGACATCACCAGATGGTCAACACCGAAATCAGATTTATTATATTCTTTGCAGCCAAAGATGGAGAAGCTCTATATAGTCAGCAAAAACCAAGACTAGGAGCTGACTGTGGCTCAGACCATGAACTCCTTATTGCCAAGTTCAGACTTAAATTGAAGAAAGTAGGGAAAACCACTAGACCATTCAGGTACGACCTAAATCAAATCCCTTATGATTATACAGTGGAAATGAGAAATAGATTTAAGGGCCTAGATCTGATAGAGTGCCTGATGAACTATGGACAGAGGTGTGTGACATTGTACAGGAGACAGGAATCAAGACCATCCCCATGGAAAAGAAATGCAAAAAATCAAAACGGCTGTCTGGGGAGGCCTTACAAACAGGTATGAAAAGAAGAGAAGCGAAAAGCAAAGGAAAAAAGGAAAGATATAAGCATCTGAATGCAGAGTTCCAAAGAATAGCAAGAAGAGATAAGAAAGCCTTCCTCAGTGATCAATGCAAAGAAATAGAGGAAAACAACAGTAATCATCAGGGAAATTCAAATCAAAACCTTGAGATGTCACTTCACACCTGTCAGAATGGATTTTATCCAAAAGAAAAGAAACAGCAACTGTTGATGAGGAAGTATAGAAGAGGGACTCTTATGCACTGTCATTGGTAATGTAAGATGTACAGCTGCTGTGTAGAACAGTATAAAGGTTTTTCAAAAAATTAAAACTAGAACTACCATACAATCCAGCAATTCCACGTCTGGGTAGTTTTCCAAAGGAAACAAAAATACTAACTCAAAAAGATATATGGATCCCCAGTTTCAATTCAGTATTATTTACAAGAGCAAAGATGTGGAAGAAATCTTAGTGCCCACTGATAGATGAATGGATAAAGAATATGTGATATATATATATATACACACATACATATACATATGTATATACATCATTCAGTTCAGTTCAGACACTCAGTCGTGTCCGACTCTTTGCAACCCCATGAACCACAGCATGCCAGGCCTCCCTGTCCATCACCAACTCCCGGAGTTCACCCAAACCCATGTCCATTGAGTCGGTAATGCCATCCAACCATCTCATCTTCTGTCATCCCCTTCTCCTCCTGCCCTCAGTCTTTCCCAGCATCAGGGTGTTTTCAAATGAGTCAGGTCTTCGCATCAGGTGGCCAAAGTATTGGAGTTTCAGCTTCAGCATCAGTCCTTCCAATGAACACCCAGGACTGACCTCCTTTAGGATGGACTGGTTGGATCTCCTTGCAGTCCAAGGGACTCTCAAGAGTCTTCTCCAACATCATAGTTCAAAAGCATCAATACATACACATATACAATTAGAATACTACTCAGACATTTTTTAAAAAGTACTGAAATCTTGACATTTGCAACAACATGGATGGATCTAGAAGATATTATGATAAGTGAAATATGTCAGAGCCAGAAAGATACATATTGTATGATATGTACATACATATTGCATGATTTCACTTCTATGTGTAATCTAAAAAACAATACAAATGAACAAACACATCAAAAGAGAGACAGAGTCATAGATACATAAAACAAACTGGTGCTTTCTGGAGGCGAGAGGAGTAGAAAGATGAGTTAAATAGTTAAGGGAAATTAAGAGTACAAACTTTCATTAATAAAAGAAATAAGCTTCATCTCGATATTTGGCAAGACTAATCCAATATTGTAAAGTCTAAAAATAAAATAAAATTTAAAAAAAATAAGCTACAGTGATGTAATGTACAGCATATATAGCAGAGTCAATAATATTGTAATAACATTGTACAATGATAAATGGTAGCTAGATTTACAGTGGTGTTCATTTCATAATGGGTACAAATATTGAATCACTATACTTTACACATGAAAACTAATATAATATTCTGTCAGTTACACTTCAATAAATAAATAAATAAATAAGTTAACTGCACCCCCTAATAGTATTCATTTAAAGAAGCATCAGTTTCCAAGTGAACCATGGATTTATTCTCTCTAGACAGTCCTTCTGGAAACATGCTAAAAGAAAAAATGGTAAGATGCCAAAAGTTAAGATTTATATGTTTGGCATTAGCTCTATCAGAGGAGAACACATTTAGGTTTGGTTTAATGTCTTGATATTGATGGCCTATAAAATTACATTGAAAAATCAATGTGTTAAAATGTGTAAGGGACTGTCAGGAAAATGGAGAAGCCATTATGATCCACAATTGCTTTTATATTCTAAAATTTAAATCCATTGCTGCAATATGTCTATGGTTATAGAAAGACTTTTTCTGTCAATATTTGGATGAGAGCCTCTCCCCACACTCAGATATCTTCTTTTTAAATTCAGAGCTAATTTTGATAGAGAAAAATTTTTAGGTCTGTATTTATATGAAAATTATTTTCTTGACTTTTAGAAGCATACAATCATTAGGGAAATTACTAGCATTCAAGCTAACATTTGCAGAACTTGCTTCCTGGCCTTGCATGAACAGAATGTAACATTGTTTGAGGTTTTTGCTATGCTTCCGTGTAATAGAGCTTGATTTGGAAATATAAATTGTGTTAAGAAGATTCTGGTTGCCTGATGAAGACTGGTATTGTTGTTCAGTCATTCAGTTGTGTCTGACTCTTTGTGACCCCATGAACAGCAGCATGCCAGTCTCCCCTGTTCTTCACCATCTCCCGGAGCTTGCTCAAACTCATGTCCATTGAGTCAGTGATGCTATCCAACCATTTCATCCTCTGTTGCCTTCTTTTCCTTCTGTACTCAATTTTTCCCACCATCAGGGTCTTTTCCAATGAGTCAGCTCTTTGCATCAGGTGACCAAAGTATTGGAGCTTCAGCTTCAGCATCAGTCCTTCCAATGAACATTCAGGGTTAATTTCCTTTAGAGTTGACTGGTTTTATTTCCTTGCAGTCCAAGGAATTGTTAAGAGTCTCCTCCTGCATCACAATTCAAAAGCATCAATTCTTCAGTGCTCAGCCTTCTTTATGGCCCAACTCTCACATCCATACATGACTACTGGAAAAACCATAGCTTTGACTATATGGACTTTGTGGCAAAATGATGTCTCTGCTTTTTAATATGCTGTCTAGGTTTGCCATAACTTTTCTTCCAAGGAGCAAGTGTCTTTTAATTTCATGCTAAATGTAACTCAACCTTGTCTCTAAAACAGTGCTTTCCTGAAGACCCCATCCATGCACAATAGTGATGAGTTTCCTGAAAGATATAGAATATTTTCTAGCATCCAGAGTCAGATTTTCTGAGTCTGAATCCTGGTTCAGCCACTCTGAGTAAATTCTAGAGTGTGTTATTTAATGTTTCCAAATCTCAATTTCCTCATCTGTAAAATGGACATAAGCGCCACATCTGCCTTGTTGGTTTGCTGTGAAAAGTATGAATGTAAATAAGATAATGTATGTCAAGTGCTTCGCAAGAGGAGCTTACACTTATGAAGCACTAAACAAATGTTATTGTCAAGAAAAGAGACACAGGGTTTACAGAACAGGTTGCAGGATTATTCTGTGATATTTTCTAATGAGTCCTTAAATTGTGGAAGAACTTGGTTTGAGGTTTACTTTCTTTAATTTACTAGGGAGAATGTGACAGAGGAGACTTGAAGTCTTTACCCAGCTCACTTGTCCCCAAAACAGCATGCATAACCATTTAGGGATAGGTCAGTTAACAATCTACTCTCCAAACCAAGCTAAAAAACAGAAAATGATAGCCAGTGCTCTGTGCTATGCTCAGTCCTGTCCAACACTTTGAGACCCCATGGTGTGTAGCCCACCAGGCTCCTCTGTCTGTGAGATTTCCCAGGCAAGAATATTGGAGTGGGTTGCCATTTCCTCCTCCAGGGGATCTTCCCAACCCAAGGATCAAACCTGCATCTCTTGCATCTCCTGCATTGGCAGATGGATTCTTTACCACTGTGTCACCTGGAAAGACCAGCCGGTGCTCTAGGGCAGCTCAAGTCTTCTTCCTCAGTCTCACTCCCACTTAACCCTGTTGAGCAAAAAGAGCACTGATACTGTGCAGCTTTCTGGATAAAAGTTGAACTTTTAATAGAGATGAAGCATTTATGTTGTAGAATACTCTCACTTCCTTGAAGCACCACTTCTTGACTCTTGCATTTGTGCTTCTTACCTGAAGACTCTGTTAGAATCTTTTATTCCGATAATTAAAAGTTTTTGACTATGTGGATGATGCAGAAAGAGCGGCCATGACCTCTTTTTGCCTTGTTGGGGGGAGGGACTGTCCGCTGTCTCCGAGAGAGTCAGGAATGGCGAGTGAAGTAGGGATAATCCACTGACATCAATTACTGATAACTTTCTTGGGAATGCGAGGGGCTGGGGCATGGAGGCAGTGAGAGATGGAGAAGGCAAGAGAATTAAGGCAAAGATGGAGAGAAAAATTCCCTGTGTGTCACACTAAGGATTTTGGATATGTTTTGGTAAATGAGGACAAAGGGGTCGGGGCATAAGAGAGACCACCAGAAGTTCTAAGTCAGGAAATGCAGTAACATATTTGCATTCAAGGAAGTACAGTGGAGACAATGGAAAGACCCAGAGACAACTAAGGTGATTATTGCTAGCCCAGGCAAGAGGATGAGAGGAATGAAAGTCTGAACAAGGATACCAGCAGGGAGATGGAGGGGAGGATGGGGTATATTCAAAACAATTTTAAGAAATAAAGGATTTGGTCTCATGTCTCCAATGTATTTTTTCACTTTCACACTTTGTCACACATTCAAAGTATCTAAGACTAAAGTATTTTTTCCTAGATAAATATTTTTCATTTGTGACTGGATTCATCACTCGTAGGAGCATCATCTAAACACTTAGAGGGGAAAAGAACTATAATCCTTTTTTAGAATTGTGGTTAATTTAAAATGTGTAATTTCTGCTGTACAGCAAAGTGACTGTTTTACACATAAATACATATTCTTTTTTATATTCTTTTCCATTATGGTTTATCCCAGGAGATTGGATATAGTTCCTTGTGCTCTACATTGGAAACTTTGTATGACCTTTCTCGTTCAGAGACTTTCTCTAATCAACCCAGTTATATTCTGAGAATTTCTTCTTCTCTTCTTTATGATTTTTCCATGTGGTCTTTTTCCCGCCCTCTTTCATTAATATATATTATATATGATATCTGTGTACATGCTAAGTCACTTCAGTTGTGTCTGACTCTTTGCGACCCTATGGACTGTAGGCCATCAGGCTCCTCTGTCTGTGGGATTCTGCAGGCAAGAATACTGGAGTTGGTTGCCATGGGAGAATCCCATGAACGAGAAGTCTGGCGGGCTCTGTACAAGAAAGTTCAGACTAAGGCTACTAATTGCATTCTTTCTTTTGATGTCTTAGGGCAGTGTGTTACTTAACAAAAATACGCCAAAAGCAGAGGGTTGGACACATTGAATCAAAAGCAGTTGTTTCAGTTTGTAACAGGCATCTGTTGGAGCCTCTCAAATCTGAAATTTCCTGTCCAATTACTTACACAAGGTTTTAATCAGCACCACAGAATTGAAAAGATCTCATATTTTAGTTATTCTCGGTTTGCTTGCATGTAACAGTAATCTTTTTATCAAAGCTGCCTATATTTTTACATACAACCAATCAAATCAGACAAAAAAAATCCTTAAAAATGATTCTTATTTGAATTAATGGGCTCGCTTACTTAAATAGACATGCATTCTTAATAAAGGTAGTTAAGTAGTTTGCATGAAAACATTATGAAATAACTTCTCTTTAATATAACTTAGGGATCTGTAGAGAAGGACCCTAGCCAGTAGCCTGCAATTGTTCCTGAACTTCATGGTTTATCAAACATTTCCCCTTTCATGTGTCACTTGAACTACATCATCCTTACGATAGCTAGTGTATTTTTCCATTTTGCAGATGAGGACATTAAAATTCAGAGAATATAGGCAATTTTACCCAAAACATGATTATAATAAATTAGAAAATCTGAGTTCAAAACTGGGTCTTTTCTCTAGAAATACCATGACACTTAAATTACTTGCTAGCTTGTCAGACGTTCAGTCCTGTTCAACCCTTTCCGACACCATGGACTGTAGTCCACCAGTGTGGGGAATGAGCTCCGCCCCTGGCAAAGGTCATGAGGAAGGAGGCTTGACATACGCAAAGGCGGGATCAAGCCTCAGGAGTCTCCCTGGAAATTCTCGAACAATCTACCCCCAAAACCAGAGTCTGCCTACTTTCTGCTTTGTGCTTTCACCTACACCTCTGACTTTACGAGGGGCTGTCCCCCACTACCTCTCTCTGAAAAAAGAGTTAGCTTACAGCTCCAGTTAATAATTCCTGGGTGTGACAGTGTTTCAACCTACAAACTCCTTTGGAAGTCCTCTAGCCTGCCTGAATAGGTTTTTTCCAGCAACATGTGATTGTTCAGAGCCTCCCAACTGTGAGAGGCAGGAGATGTTCTAAACTGTCTAAACACAGATTCCTTTGAGTAGTTAAAAGATTGATTAGAAATTGTATTAGTGAAGGGTTTTTCACTTGTTGGGCCAATGTTTGCTGCTTAGTCTCCATATCCCTTACCTACTGTGTCCTTGGCGGTGTATTGATTGATATAATGGGTGTATAGAAATGTAAGCAGTTGCCTCATTGTTTGTAATCTTGGACCCTTGAGTTAATTCTTTTCTTGATTGAGCTCACCTCACCTTTGCCCTATAGGAATGCAACTTTCTCCAATGCTTTTTGGAGGCTGGCGCCTGACTTTATTTTTTTTTTTTCCTAATTTTATTTTATTTTTAAACTTTACATAATTGTATTAGTTTTGCCAAATATCAAAATGAATCCGCCACAGGCATACATGTGTTCCCCATCCTGAACCCTCCTCCCTCCTCCCTCCCCTACCATCCCTCTGGGTCGTCCCAGTGCACTAGCCCCAAGCATCCAGTATCGTGCATCGAACCTGGACTGGCAACTCGTTTCTTACATGATATTTTACATGTTTCAATGCCATTCTCCCAAATCTTCCCACCCTCTCCCTCTCCCACAGAGTCCATAAGACTGTTCTATACATCAGTGTCTCTTTTGCTGTCTCGTACACCTG
>NW_011494833.1:1577422-1577967 GCF_000754665.1 Bison bison bison
CGTTAGTATACTGTATTTATGTTTTTCCTTCTGGCTTACTTCACTCTGTATAATAGGCTCCAGTTTCATCCACCTCATTAGAACTGATTCAAATGTATTCTTTTTAATGGCTGAGTAATACTCCATTGTGTATATGTACCACAGCTTTCTTAGCCATTCATCTGCTGATGGACATCTAGGTTGCTTCCATGTCCTGGCTATTATAAACAGTGCTGCGATGAACACTGGGGTACACGTGTCTCTTTCCCTTCTGGTTTCCTCAGTGTGTATGCCCAGCAGTGGGATTGCTGGATCATAAGGCAGATCTAGTTCCAGTTTTTTAAGGAATCTCCACACTGTTCTCCATAGTGGCTGTACTAGTTTGCATTCCCACCAACAGTGTAAGAGAGTTCCCTTTTCTCCACACCCTCTCCAGCATTTATTATTTGTAGACTTTTGGATGGCAGCCATTCTGACTGGTGTGAAATGGTACCTCATAGTGGTCTTGATTTGCATTTCTCTGATAATGAGTGATGTTGAGCATCTTTTCATGTGTTTGTTAGCCA
>NW_011494833.1:1578246-1583814 GCF_000754665.1 Bison bison bison
GTACCTCATAGTGGTCTTGATTTGCATTTCTCTGATAATGAGTGATGTTGAGCATCTTTTCATGTGTTTGTTAGCCATCTGTATGTCTTCTTTGGAGAAATGTCTATTTAGCTCTTTGGCCCATTTTTTGATTGGGTCGTTTATTTTTCTGGAGTTGAGCTGTAGGACTTGCTTGTATATTTTTGAGATTAGTTGTTTGTCGGTTGTTTCATTTGCTATTATTTTCTCCCATTCTGAAGGCTGTCTTTTCACCTTGCTAATAGTTTCCTTTGATGTGCAGAAGCTTTTAAGGTTAATTAGGTCCCATTTGTTTATTTTTGCTTTTATTTCCAATATTCTGGGAGGTGGGTCATAGAGGATCCTGCTGTGATGTATGTCAGAGAGTGTTTTGCCTATGTTCTCCTCTAGGAGTTTTATAGTTTCTGCTCTTACGTTTAGATCTTTAATCCATTTTGAGTTTATTTTTGTGTATGGTGTTAGAAAGTGGTCTAGTTTCATTCTTTTACAAGTGGTTGACCAGATTTCCCAGACCACTTGTTAAAGAGATTGTCTTTAATCCATTGTATATTCTTGCCTCCTTTGTCAAAGATAAGGTGTCCATATGTGCGTGGATTTATCTCTGGGCTTTCTATTTTATTCCATTGATCAATATTTCTGTCTTTGTGCCAGTACCATACTGTCTTGATAACTGTGGCTTTGTAGTAGAGCCTGAAGTCAGGTAGGTTGATTCCTCCAGTTCCATTCTTCTTTCTCAAGATCGCTTTGGCTATTCAAGGTTTTTTGTATTTCCATATAAATTGTGAAATTATTTGTTCTAGCTCTGTGAAGAATACTGTTGGTAGCTTGATAGGGATTGCGTTGAATCTACGCCTGACTTTAGAATAATCACCTTTAGAGAAAAATAAGTTTCTTAAAATGTTAACAGGCTTCCTGGCCAGAAGACGATGTAAATCACCTAAACTTTTGCATATGATAAGTTTGAAAGTCTGACTTCGATAAGGATCAGGAACTGCTCTCTTTGCATGACTCTACCCCTTCCCCCATTATCCTCTATGCACAACTTAAGGTATAAAACTGCTTTGAAAAATAAAGTATGTCTTTTTGTTCACCGGAATTTGGTCTCCCCATGTTGTTCTTTCTTTCACCTTCTAGCTGAACTTTTCCTCTGAGGCAGGGAAGCTCGTCAAGCCTACTAATTTTGCCTGGGCTTCTAAGAGACCGGGGAGGCCTTAGTGTCTCCTCTCCTTCAGGAGAACGGGAGGACGCCTGCGGCCTTCGTAGGTGACGTAAATTCCCTGCTTTGGAATTTTATTCAGCCTCTTTTCTTCACTGAATTTCTTCGCTGAGCTATCCTTATTTCACCACTCTTTATATCCTTAATAAACGTTTAATTAAGCAGTTGTTTCTTGATCCTCGCCAACGCCGTCCCCGCTTCAAATTCCCTGGATCAGCCGGGGCTGGTCCCCGGCACACCAGGCTCCTCTGTCCATGGGATTTTATAGGCAAGCATGCTAGAATGTGTTGCCATTCTCTACTCCAAGAGATTTTTGTGGCCCAAGGATCAAACCCAAGTCTCCTGTGTCACCTGCATTGGCAGGAGAATTCTTTGCCATTAGTGCCGCTTGAGATGCCTGCACTTACATTACTAAAGGTCTATAAATGTTACTGGGCACTGGAATAACTTGGAATCTTGTTAAATGTAGACACCCAGGATAACAGTAAGGAACCCCCTGGGATGACATTGTAGCAGGTGATGTGAGTATCACACACTGAGAAACAATATCCTATGTACCATCTTGCCTAGTTTATTAAAAAGAATAGTGGGTTTAAAAGAGTTGGACAGGTATGATGTTTAAGGTGTGCATGTTTTTAGTAAGTAAGCAAGAAATGTTTCTTCAATTTGCAGCAATATCACCACAAAGGCACTAATATGAATATTAATCTACTTAGATTCTTCATATCAAGAATATGAAACTAGATATAAATTAGATCACTATGATTATGCCATATTTCTTCCTGATTCACAAAAACAAGCAGTGAATATTTCATTGTTTCAACATTACCAGGAGTGCTATTCATCACATGTGCAGCATAACTAACCAAGGGGAAGACAGTTCCAAATATCCTGATTTAGGGGAAAACCAAGGCACTATCCATAGGAAACCAGTTTTCTGGGCTATGTAACATTTTATCAGATTTTACTGAATGGTTTTATGATACGTAAGAAGAGTCAAGTGGGGTGGATAAAGTATTCAGCCTAGTTTTACCCAAATCTTACAGTTTCCAGAAGTATATATGAAATAAATACATGGAACATGGATTTTCAACATGTTTTTAAAAATATTAGAATGTTCCAAGATTAGGATAATCAGCTCTACCAATTTGCCCAGGACTGAATGGGTTCCTATTTGTGGGACTTTTTGTTTTAAAACTAAGACAGTCCTGGGCAAACCAGAATTACTCTACCCAAGATACTGCAAACTGAAAATTCTCAAATATTTAATCAGCTTGACATTTTAAATGAAGACATTCTTCACAAATCATGCCTGGGCAGATGAAAGTATGGGGTATCAAAGCAGGAACTATGGGGAATAGCAATTCTCAAATAAATGGTAATTAGATACTGAACAAATGAAGATTATCCACCCAGTCTGTGTTCTGGGCTACAGGCTGCAGATTTAAAGATGATCAAGGACCATCCAAGAACTGGAATAATTAATAAGATATACCATGGATACGGACTTCCCAGGTGGCTTAGAGGCAAAAAATCAGCCTGCCAATGTAGGAGATGCAAGAGATGTGGGTTTGATCCCTGGGTTTGAAAGATTCCCTGGAGGAGGGCATGACAACCCACTCCAGTATTCTTGCCTGGGAAATCCCATGGACAGAGGAGCCTGGTGGGCTACAGTCCATGGGTCGTAAAGAGCCAGACACCACTAAGCAACTGGGCATATGTACACAACATGGCGATAAGAAGCACGTATATTTCTTATAATAATTTCAAACAACACAAGTTCTCAGCATGCCAAAGTACAGCTCTGGGGGAAAAAACCGAACAGTACATAATGAAGGTAGATATAATTAGCCATAAATTATATGTGTAAATAAAATGTAAAGGTAGTTCTATATATAATGAAAATGAGTACAATGTTGAAAGAAACACTATAAAAGCATTTTTAATAAAACTAATTAGCTGAAAGCATCTTTTTTTGATTACAGACATACTTTTGCTCTCCCAAGTAAACATACCAATTGTCACTGGCATAATATTTTTTTTCCTCTTTAAAAGAAGTTTTCCAGTTCTTATGAAATTGTTGACAGTCTGAGAATCTGGCATTCAGCATAGGTGTAACAAAAACATTAAAAGTCATTTTTCTAAAACAAAAAGTAATAGTAATTCTAGAGAACTATTTCATATTTATTTTCGCCATCTTGGCAATTTAGGAGGCTGCTGTTTCATAAGTTATAAGAAAAGTACACATTCACAGCTGAAGAGGTTCCATTTGGGTCATATTCTCTTTTCTTATTTATGTACTGACTTGCTGTTTCTCTTTTTTTCTTTTTTAAGGTTTTGGTTTTCTTTTTCCCCAACAGAAAAAAAAAAAAGTTATCAATTCCATGTTACAGCTAAGGCTTTAAAAAATAAGATAAAATGTAGTGAGAATTAAAATTGTGTAAACAGGAACTCCTTATTAACCCTTGGATTAGGTCTTTTCTATGATTATTTGTGTCTCAGGAGGAGTAAGATGAAATCAGGTCCTGGCCAAGCTCCCTGTACGAGACGTAGGATCCAGGACAGACTGGCCTGCTTTCAAGTGGGTAAAAGTTACAATGAGCTTTATCATCTCTGAGACAATAACTAGCATCAAGATTTTCAAAGAAGATAGCAAACTGTTGGGAATCCAGAAATTAATAAGTCCCAGTCACTCCATTCAGAGAAGGCAATGGCAACCCACTCCAGTACTCTTGCCTGGAAAATCCCATGGACAGAGGAGCCTGGTGGGCTGCAGTCCATGGGGTCGCCAAGAGTCGGACACGACTGAGTGACTTCACTTTCACTTCTCACTTTCATGCACTGGAGAAGGAAATGGCAACCCACTCCAGTGTTCTTGCCTGGAGAATCCCAGGGACGGCAGAGCCTGGTGGGCTGCCGTCTATGGGATCACACAGAGTTGGACACGACTGAAGTGACTTAGCAGCAGCAGCAGCAGCAGCAGCAGTCACTCCTTTTAGATATTCTCTAAATAGTTCCCAGTCAAGAAACATAGGTCCTAGTCAAGATGCTTATAGTACAATTTGAAATACTGAGTGTGGCTATATATATACATAGGCTTCCCTGGTGACTCAGAGGTAAAGAATCCACCTGCAATGCAGGAGTCACAGGAGACAAGGGTTTGACCCGTGGGTTGGGAAGGTTCCCTGGAGAAGGAAATAGCAACCCACTCCAGTATTCTTGCCTGGGAAATACAATGGGCAGAGGAGCCTGGCAGGCTACAGTTCATACGGTCTCAAGAGTCGGACACGACTGAAGTAAATGAGCACACACACATATATAAAGAGGCTTAGCAGTAAAAAAGAAAACAAACGTTTGGAGAATAAACTGGAATCAAGGGAGATTTGTTTTCTTTAAAGACTGAAATAGACAGAGGACTTAGAATAAGCATGGATGCTGGAAATACATAAGAGCAATGATTGAATCAATGTCCCAGAAGAGGCTGAATAGAATTCTGTACAGACTCAAGATTGGTAACTCATTAATTTCAAGACTTTTAGGTTTTTTTTTTTCTTTCCATAGGTTCAGTATTTATAATTTTCAGTTTGAAAAAATTATAGATTTCTGGGAGGTTGCAAAGAACTGCACAAGGAAACCCTGTGCACCCTTCCACAGTTAAAACCAACCTATAACACAACCATAGTATAAAACCAAAATCAGGATATTCATGCAATCTATAAAGCTTATTCATCTTCCAACAGTTATACAAGCACTCATTTTTGCATGTCTGTGTGTGTATCTTTGCCATGCTATCACATGTGTACCTGCCTGCTATTGTTGTTTACTCACTAAGTCACGTCCAACTCTTTTGTGACCCCATAGACTGTAGCCCACCAGGTTCCTCTGTCCATTGGATTTCCCAGGCAAGAATACTGGGCAAGATTTCCTTCTCCAGGGGATCTTCCTGACCTGCTTCTCATACATTGGTAGGCAGATTCTTTACCACTGAGCCACGAGGAAAGCCTGTGTATCTTCCAAACCACCACCAAAATCAAGACACTCAACTGTATCATCACTGCAAGCCTTTTTTGCATTACCTTTTTATTACGACCTAACTCCAGTTTTAATTCCAATCCCAAAGAAAGGCAATGCCAAAGAATGCTCAAACTACTGCACAATTGCACTCATCTCACATGCTAGTAAAGTAATGCTCAAAATTCTCCAAGCCAGGCTTCAGCAATATGCGAACCGTGAACTTCCTGATGTTCAAGCTGGTTTTAGAAAAGGCAGAGGAACCAGAGATCAAATTGCCAACATCCGCTGGATCATGGAGAAAGGAAGAGAATTCCAGAAAA
>NW_011494833.1:1584051-1585784 GCF_000754665.1 Bison bison bison
CTTGAGAAATTTGTATGCAGGTCAGGAAGCAGCAGTTAGAACTGGACATGGAACAACAGACTGGTTCCAAATAGGAAAAGGACTATGTCAAGGCTGTATATTGTCAACCTGTTTATTTAACTTATATGCAGAGTACATCATGGAAATGCTGGACTGGAAGAAACACAAGCTGGAATCAAGATTACTGGGAGAAATCTCAATAACCTCAGATACGCAGATGACACCACCCTTATGGCAGAAAGTGAAGAGGAACTAAAAAGCCTGTTGATGAAAATAAAAGTGGAGAGTGAAAAAGTTGGCTTAAAGCTCAACATTCAGAAAACGAAGATCGTGGCATCCGGTCCCATCACTTCATGGGAAATAGATGGGGAAACAGTGGAAACAGTGTCAGACTTTATTTTTCTGGGCTTCAAAATCATTGCAGATGGTCACTGCAGCCATGAAACTAAAAGACACTTACTCCTTGGAAGGAAAGTTATCACCAACCTAGATAGCATATTGAAAAGCAGAGACTTTGCCAATAAAGGTTCGTCTAGTCAAGGCTATGGTTTTTCCTGTGGTCATGTATGGATGTGAGAGTTGGACTGTGAAGAAGGCTGAGCGCCAAAGAATTGATGCTTTTGAACTGTGGTGTTGGAGAAGACTCTTGAGAGTCCCTTGGACTGCAAGGAGATCCAACCAGTCCATTCTGAAGGAGATCAGCCCTGGGTGTTCTTTGGAAGGAATGATGCTAAAGCTGAAACTCCAGTACTTTGGCCACCTCATGCGAAGGGTTGACTCGTTGGAAAAGACTCTGATGCTGGGAAGGATTGGG
Source organism: Bison bison bison (assembly GCF_000754665.1). Lineage (NCBI taxonomy): Eukaryota > Metazoa > Chordata > Mammalia > Artiodactyla > Bovidae > Bison > Bison bison. The sequence continues at coordinate 1,584,866 of NW_011494833.1, forward strand.
GGCAAGAGGAGAAGGGGGCAAGAGAGGATGAGATGGCTGGATGGCATCACTGACTCAATGGATGGGACTGAGTGAACTCCGGGAGTTGGTGATGGACAGGGAGGCCTGGCATGCTGCGATTCATGGGGTGGCAAAGAGTCAGACACGACTGAGCGACTGATCTGATCTGAACTCCTCTCCCATTCCTAACCCCTTCAGATCAGATCAGATCAGATCAGTCGCTCAGTCGTGTCTGACTCTTTGCCACCCCATGAATCGCAGCATGCCAGGCCGCCCTGTCCATCACCAACTCCCAGAGTTCACTCAGACTCACGTCCATTGAGTCAGTGATGCCATCCAGCCATCTCATCCTCTGTCTTCCCCTTCTCCTCCTGCCCCCAATCTCTGCCAGCATCAGTCTTTTCCAATGAGTCAACACTTTACATGAGGTGGCCAAAGTACTGGAGTTTCAGCTTTAGCATCATTCCTTCCAAAGAAATCCCAGTGCTGATCTTCTTCAGAATGGACTGGTTGGATCTCCTTGCAGTCCAAGAGACTCGCAAGAATCTTCTCCAACACCACAGTTCAAAAGCATCAATTCTTCGGCGCTCAGCTTTCTTCACAGTCCAACTCTCACATCCATACATGACCACAGGAAAAACCATAGCCTTGACTAGACGAACCTTTATTGGCAAAGTAATGTCTCTGCTTTTGAATATGCTATCTACGTTGGTCATAGCTTTCCTTCCAAGGAGTAAGCGTCTTTTAATTTCATGGCTGCAGTCACCATCTGTAGTGATTTTGGAGCCCAGAAAAATAAAGTCTGACACTGTTTCCACTGTTTCCCCATCTATTTCCCATGAAGTGGTGGGACCGGATGCTATGATCTTCATTTTCTGAATGTTAAGCTTTAAGCCAACTTTTTCACTCTCCTCTTTCA
>NW_011494833.1:1585884-1586331 GCF_000754665.1 Bison bison bison
TTTTATTGTTGAAATTATAGTCCTCTTCTCCATGGTCAAATGGAATAAAAGGTCAGAACTACCATTTTCTCCACAGAAAGCTGCTGAAGTGATCATTTTAATATGGATGGGTTCCACAAATAAAAAGAGGTTTTCCGGTGCTCTGCAAAATAGCTGCTTTTACAACAGCAAATATTCAAACTATTTAAGATCCTAACTATGACTCAGTGCAGATTTAAAATATTAAAAATACTAACAATGGGACTTCCTTGGTGGTTCAGTGGTTAAAACATTACCTTCCTTCCTACACGGGGTGCAGGTTAGATCCCTGTTAATGGAGGTAAGATCCCACAGGCCTTGCGGCCAAAAATTAAAACATAAAACAAGCAATATTCTTAAATTCAATAGACTTTAGAAATGGTCCACATAAAAACAAATCTTAAAGAAAATACTAACAATGAACTGTTT
>NW_011494833.1:1586431-1596626 GCF_000754665.1 Bison bison bison
AGCCTTGACGAACTCCTTTTCCTATTTGGAACCAGTCTGTTGTTCCATGTCCAGTTCTAACTGTTGCTTCCTGACCTGCATACAAATTTCTCAAGAGGAAGGTCAGGTGGTCTGGTATTCCCATCTCTGTCAGAATTTTCCACAGTTTAATGTTATCCACACAGTCAAAGGCTTTGGCATAGTCAATAAAGCACAATCACTGAACTGTTCTCCATCTTGATAACTTTATCTTACAAATGTTACATACATGAAATCATATAGGATATACCTTTTTGAAACAGCCTTTTCTTAAGGAATAAAGCAGTTTTCTTGAGAAAATTACCAAAAACAATGTTTTGCACACTTTGTACTGAAGTATCTGTAAAGATGATATTTAGAACAGCAACTTCAGTTTCTGGATATAGAAACATCTTCACTAGAAAGTGCTTGTCATTTTTAGAATATAGTTGTATTTAAAGTTTGGGAATGACTTTTAAATGACTCAATGGTTTCTTAACACAAAAGACTATTGAAATAAGTTTCAAAAGAAGGTAATTTCTGTGAGATGCTGCCTCGTTTCCTACAGTAAATAATTACATAGATCTAATTATAGAGACTTATAAATATGCTCTCTCATGTTTTCAATATTCACACTTTCAGGCAAATGAGCTTCTCCAAGTTACTAATACAACCTTAACATTTATGAACTTGGACAATACTTATTTTGGAATGCAATATATTCCACCCACCTTGCTTTAAAAAAAAATGGGGCAAACCCAATAGAATTTAGCAAACTTTTATCCATGTGGGAAAAATTGAAATTAAAATAGAAATCTTGAGAAGGATATCTGTAATACTGTCTTGATCAGATTCAGAGGAAGAATTCAGAGAAGTACTGCAGTGAATTCAATTATGAGCAGGGGCATATACAGGCCAGAGGCTCATCTTTAAAACTTTCTCTACCTCTGTGTCTATATTCCTGCCCTTCAAATAGGTTTATCAGTATCATTTTTCTAGATTTTATATATTAATGCATGCATGCATGTTCAGTCACTTCACGCATATCTGACTCTTTGTGACCCTATGAACTGTAGCCCACCAGATTCCTCTGTCCATGAAATTCTCCATGCAAGAATACTGGAGTGGGTTGCCATGCACCTCCATGGGAATCTTGCCAATCCAAGAATCAAATCCATGTCTCCTTTGTCTCCTGCACTGCAGGTGGATTCTTTACCTACTGAGCCATCTGGGAAGCTCTCCACGTATTAATATACAATATTTGTTTTTCTCTTTCTGATTTCACTTTGTATGACAGACTCTAGGTTTTTAGACATCACTAAAAATGACCCAGTTGATATATAAATATATACACTAACATGTATAAAATCGATAGTTAGTTGGAACCTGCTGTATAGCATAGAGAGCTCAGCTCAGTGCTCTATGATGATCTAGAGGGTTGAGATGGGGAGGGGGTGTGAAAGGGAGGCTCAAGAGGGAAGAGATATATGTATACATATAGCTGATTCATCTTGTTGTACAGCAGAAACTGACACAACACTGTAAAGCAATTATACTCCAATTTTTAAAAGTTAAATGAAAAAATAGGAAAAAAAAATCACCTTTTTCTCCCTTGCTAGAGCCCTGCATATTACAGACCACCCAGGAGCCTAGGAATCACCTCAGCTACTAAAAGAACAATTGTCCATTTCTCCCCCAAACAAATCAGCCCATCTTATAATGAAGGACTTTTGTACCACTCTCAGCCATAGAACAATTTAGGGCCTGTAGATTAGATAGTGAAATATTGTGAAGCTTCTAGTATTTTCATGGCACTTGTAAAGAGAAGACTTTCAGAATTTGCACATTAAATCTAGTAAAAAATGTCCAGTACAAATATAAGAAGTCCTAAGCACTCTTTTTCTGTGCAAAGAGTTAATACTAGTTTTCAAGGGTTGCCAAAACAGAGTACCACAAATTGAACGGCTTAAATAGCAGAAATGACTGTCTCACAGTTCTAGGCTAGACATCTTAGGTTAAGGTGCTGGTAGGGTTGATTCCATCTGAGGACTTAGAGAGAAGGATCTGTTCTAGATGTCTCTCCTCGGCTTATGGATGGCCACCTACTGTTTACATGGCATTGCCCCTGTATGCATGCCTGTGTCCAAATTTGCTCCTTTTCTAAAAACACCAGTCATATTGAATTAAGAGGCCACTCTACTCCAGTAAAACCCTTGTCTTAACTAATGACATCTAAAACAACCATGTTTCCAAATCGCTTCACATTCCGAGCTACTGAGGGGTTAGGACTTGGATTCATGCCTTTGGAGGAATGGTAAAATTCAACCTACAAATAGGGCTCATTTGTTAAAAGAATCTTTCAATCTACTTTATCTTAGCAGTATTTCCTGTAGGAACTGGTACCTGCAGAGGATAACCTGATTGAGCATAACTGTAAAAACTGGCTCTCATCTTCCCCTATGAGTGAAGACAAGTCACCTTTGACCACAATTTTTCCCACCTGGGAAAGAGATGCTTGTGTGGCTGTTTCCAGTTGTATAAATGTGAGGTAAGCTGACACTCATCACCTTGAGGATGAAGTATTACAGAAACTTCACTGATTAGTCTAACAAGGATGACTACTTCTAACTACCTTTAGTGAGTGGACTTCGCCTGCAGAGAAAAGATTGGCAAAATTTTGGCATTGAGTATCCTGTAAGGAAAGTGATAGAGAACCCAGTTTCTTTGTTTTGTTGAGTCTGTAATGGACTGAGACAGTCTTAACTGAGATTTGCCAGCACTGAAGACACCAACAGTCCACAGGGACAAGTTTTAGTAAGAGTAAGTGTTTGAAACAGAGAACTGGTTTAACAACCTTGCAAACTACTGAGGTGGGGGTGGGGGAGGTCAGAAAGGATTTGTTCAGGTATATTTTGAATCCCCTTCAAACCTCTGTGACCAGTCACAGAGTCATGGCAGTGCTTTGGAGAACAAATTCAAAGAGCAAAAGTCTTGGGAGACTGAAAGGAGAGTGAGTGTTAGCATACATAATATGGATGAAATTGTCTTTGCTAAAGATCAGAGGGCTATGCAGGAAGGTAGACCAGAAAGACGATTATCACAGCTATGGATGCTGCTGCTGCTACTGCTGCTAAGTTGCTTCAGTTGTGTCCGACTCTGTGAGACCCCATAGAGGGCAGCCCACTAGGCTCCTCTGTCCCTGGGATTCTCCAGGCAAGAACACTGGAGTGGGTTGCCATTTCCTTCTCCAATGCATGAAAGTGAAAAGTGAAAGTGAAGTCACTCAGTCGTGCCCGATTCTTAGTGACCCCATGGATTGGAACCTACCAGGGTCCTCCATCCATGGGATTTTCCAGGCAAGCTTACTGGAGTGGGGTGCCATTGCCTTCTCCAGCTATGGGTGCAACTGTGATCAAAACAATGGCAAATGAAATCTAAGGTCCACTATTCCTCTTTTATACAGTGTTTGCAGTAGGAGTGGCCCCTTTGGCTGCAGTCAATCTGCTAGATCTCTAGGCAAGTCAGAGGGAAAGGTGCTCAGAGCTGCAGAGAGTGGCTGGTGGCTTTTCTGGCAAAGGTCATAGCTATCACATTAATTCTGTTAGGTCGGGTAAACAACACAACTATTGTCAAATGTGATTTTATGTATATGGAAAATGAGTATGAATTTGTATTATTATTATTGTTTTAAATATTTATCTCTCTGTGGGAGGATTGTTAGGGAAGGAAATGGCAACCTACTCCAGTATTCTTTCCTGGAGAATCCCATGGAAAGAGGGGCCTGGTGGGCTACAGCCCATGTGGTTGCAAAAGTCGGACATGACTTAGCAACTAAACCACCAATCACCACCAGGAGGATTATGTTGCTGCTATTGTTCAGTCAGTAAGTCGTGTCTGACTCTTTGCAACCCCATGGACTGCAGGGCTAGGCTCCCTGTCCCTATCTCCTGGAGTTTGCCCAAGTTCATGTCCATTGAGTAGGTGATGCTATCCAACCATCTTATCCTCTGGCATTCTCTTCTCATTTTGCCTTCAATCCTTCCCAGCACAGGATCTTGTCCAATGAGTCGGCTCTTCACATCAGTTGGCCAAAGTATTGGAGCTTTAGCTTCAGCACCAGTCCTTTTGCTATGCAAAAAGCTTTTAAGTATAATTAGGCATTAATTTGTTTATTTTTGTTTTTATTTCTGTTACTCTAGGAGACAGATTCCCCTAAAATAATACTGTGATTTGTGTCAAAGAGTGTTCTGCTTATATTTTCCTCTAAAAATTTCATAGTATCCAGTTTTCCATTTAGGCATTTAATCCATTTTGAGTTTATTTCTGTATATGGTGTTAGAGAATGTTTTAATTGCATTATTTTCCATACAGCTGTCCAGTTTTCCCAGCACCACTTTTGAAGAGACTCTCTTTCTCCACATATATTCTTGCCTCCTTTGTTGTAGGATAATTAACCATAAGTGTATAGGTAGAATTCACTCTTAAATTGTAATCTATTTGTATCAGAATCAAGAATTTCAAATTCTCTCTAAGGAACATGTTGGTAGAATAAATTTTCTGGATTGAAAAAAAAAAAAAAAGACATACATCTAGAAACCTTGACTTGGAAACGATTCTTCAGCCTGAAGAACTGCCAAACATTTAAGTGTAGTAAATTTGATATTGCCTATTCCTAGCTTAAAAATATTCATTCTCTTGTGATGAATATAAAACTCACAGTGAGGGAGTTATACTGCTGGATGCTGCTGATTTGGATGTGCCAATGATGGGATTATATCTCAAAATAGAAAGAGAAAACCGGGTGTGGTACAATTTATATATTAATAGCTACTTCCAACACCAACTGTACAAAAGGTTTACATTGCATATAAATGTTTTAGCCTTGGTTGCTCTTTAAAACTATTTTAACCGATATATTTGGCAAAATAAATACGTTATTATGTTTCTTAGTTTACAATAGGACATCCAAAATTATACTCTGATGAACTGAGGGCATGGAAAGACAGGAAGGCCTTTATTTCTTCTTTTAGAATACAGGGCAATTATATATACATAATGAAAAATATTACAAAATTAATTTAGTTTGTATTTTTTTCACTTTCAGAGAACAAGAGGCAGAATGGATTTGCTTCAAACTACATCACTGTGATTTTAACTTTTGAAAATAAAAAGCATGTGGAGGTGGAAAATCAATGAATAAATAAATTAATATACACAGTATAATCTTCTATCAGATTCAGACTTAGCTTTATTTAGGAAAATATGAATACAATAATTATTTGTGCTCCCTGAATATGATCCTATAGATAACATTCTTATCTACAAGTCATTAATGGAAAAAATTATTCACATAATGATTATCTGAAATATGTTTAATAGCTCATCCAATTTACACATAATACATCTGTAGATGCTATTTGAAAAGCATGATATAATGAACAGTGCAGAGTTGGAATATCTTGTCATGATTGGCTTTTTAAATTAACTATAGAGAAATGTATTGGTATAATAATAAATTAAGGCATATGTTACAAAAATATTTTACAGAAATATCATTGAGCAATTTTATTTTGAATATTATTGACAGTATTATTCTGAATAATACTCAAAGGTTATGTTTACTGCTAGAATTATACAGCTCAAGAAACATAAAATCCCTAGAAATAAATAGAAACATCTTAGCTTACGAAATTACATTTAAATTTAACCCTTGGTATGATAAAGCACTTATACTTTAATGAATATAAAATGGGTTGGTGAACAGCTTTAGTGATGTTTTATAAATATATGTATGTAGTTCTATGGGCTTCCCAGATAGTGCTAAAGGTAAAGAACCTACCAGCCATAAGAGACACAAGGAGACCCAAGAGACCCAGATTTGATCCCTGGGTGGAGAAGATCCCTGGAGGGCATGGCGACCCACTCCAGTATTCTTGAGTGGAGAATTCCATGAACAGAGGAGCCTGGCTGGCTCCCTTCCATAGGATTACAAAGAGTCGGACATGACAGAAGTGACTTAATATATACACACATGTCGTTCTATACATTTAGCCATTAGTTTTTAAATGATTGTGCACAGACCTAATACGGCTGATCTTAAGAAGATCCACCACATAGGGCTTCCCTGGTGGCTCAATGGTGAAGAGTCTGCCTGCCCGTGCAGAAGCGGGTTTGATCCCTGAACTGGTATGATCCCACATGACATAGAGCAGCTAGGCCCATGCACCACAACAATTGAGCCCTTGCTCTAGAGCCTGGAAGCCACAACTATTGACCCCACATGCTGCAACCACTGAAGCCTGCATGCCCTAGAGCCTGTGCTCCAAAAAAAGAGGGGCCACGGCAATGAGAAGCCCATGTACTACAACTAGAGAGTATCCCCCATTGCTGCAACTAGAGAAAAGCCCATGTAGCAATGAAGACCCAGCACAGCCAATAAATAAATAAAATTATTAAAAATAAAAAGAAGGGCAGTCCTAAGATGGTGGAGGAATAGGACAAGGAGACCACTTTCTCCCCCACAAATTCACCAAAAGAACATTTGAACGCTGAGCAAATTCCACAAAACAACTTCTGAATGCCAGCAGAGGACATCAGGCACCCAGAAAAGCAGCCCATTGTCTTCGAAAGGAGGTAGGAAAAAATATAAAAGATAAAAAGAGAGACAAAAGAGGTAGGGACAGAGTTCTGTCCCCAGAAGGGAGTCTTAAAAAAGAGAGAAGTTTCCAAACACCAGGAAACACTCACTGCTGAGTCTGTGGTGAGCCTTGGAACCACAGAGGGCAACATAACCGGGAGGAAAAATAAATAAATAATTAAAACCTACAGAGTATATGCTCAATGGTAACTTCCCCAGTGGAGAAGCAGCGCAGACTGCCGCATCCACCACTAGCAAGCAGGGTCTTGGCAGGGAAGCGTGGACTGCACTGCTTAGAGTAAGGACCAGGCTTTAATGCCCCAAGGGCAATCTGAGGGAACTAACTTGGGATAGCAAACCAGACTATGGGATAGCTACCACGCAAAAAGCCCTAACCTAGGACACTGTCAGGCCTGCTCACAGAACAAAGGACTGAGCAGAGCTAGCCGCCCATCCCCCTCCAGTGACAGACAGCCAAGGGCAGCCAGAGCCGGAAGAGGGCAATCGCGGCCCCAGAGAGGCATTATCTACCAAACTGCAAGCAGGCTTCATTGCTAACCAAGACTTCTTGGGATTCTGGACGGTCAACATCCATCTGAGAAAGTGTGCCAGTTGTACACCCAGAAAACCGAGAGGCAGGGATGGGGGAGGTGATAAGTCACAGCGACTGTGCTCACCAAACACTTGGTCACCTGAGTTGCTTGGACCTGGGAAAGGCACAAAACGCAGGCCCAACCGATTCTGCGACTCTGAGGACTACCCGAGTGCCTGAACCTGAGCGGCTTAGACCTGGGAGGTGCATGCAGACCAGGCCTGGCCTCGGACGGTTCCTGGCGAAGCAACCTAGAGCCTGAGCAGTGTGGACAGGGAGGGCACACGCGCCGTGAGCAGGGGCAGGCCCAGTGTGGCTGAGACACTGCGAGCACAAGCCAGTGTTATTTGTTTGCAGCGTCCCTCCCTCCCCAAAGCACGACTGAACAAGTGAGCCTAAAAAAGTGTCTACTACCGCCCCCTTGCATCAGGGTGGAAATTAGACACTGAAGAGACCAGCAAACAGAAGAAGCCAAAACAGAGGGAACCTCCTTGGAAGTGACAGGTGCAATAGATTAAAACCCTGTAGTTAGTACCAACTACATAGGAAGGGGCCTATAGATCTTGAAAAATATAATCTGGATCAAGGAACTATCTGAAAATGAACTGACCCCACATTGCCCACAATAACACCAGAGAAAGTCCTAGATATATTTTTACTATTTTTACTATCATTCTTTAATTTTTTAAGTCCTCTATCACTTCTTTAATTTTCATTTTTATAACCTACTATTACTTTGCAAAAAAAAGAGACCCTATTTTTTTAAGCAAACTTCATATACATATATCTTATAATTTTTGTGACTTTGTATTTTTTTTCTTTAATATTGAATTTTTGAAAATCCAACCTCTACTTTAGATTTTTAATCTTTGATTTTTGGTATTTGTTATCAATTTTGTGCCTTTAAGAACCCAATCTTCAGTACCCATTTTTACTTGGGAGTGAGATTACTGGCTTGACCACTCTCTCCCTCTTTGGACTCTCCTTTTTCTCCACCAAGATGGTTGCCTCTATCTCCTCCCTCCCCCTTCTCTTCTCTACCCAACTCTGTGAATCTCTTTCTGTGTTCCAGACAGTGGAGAACACTTAGGGAACTGATTACTGGCTGGATCTGTCTCTCTCCTTTTGATTCCCCTCTTTGTCCTCCTGGCCACCTGTGTCTCCTTCCTCCCTCTTCTCTTCTCTGTACAACTGCGTGAACATCTCTGAGCGGTCCAGACTGTGGAGCCCACATAAGGAAGTGTTTACTGGCTAGCTTGCTCTCTCCTCTTTTGATTCCACCTCATCTCATCCTGGTCACCTCTATCTCCTTCCTCCCTCTTCTTGTTTCCATGTAACTCTATGAAACTCTCTGGGTGTCCCTCATTGTGGAGAAACTCTTCATCTTTAACCTAGATGTTTTATCAATGGTGCTGTATAGATGGAGAAGTCTAGAGGCTATTGTAAAAATAAAACTGAAAACCAGAAGCAGGAGGCTTAAGTCAAAATCCTGAGAACACCAGAGAACTCCTGACTCCAGGGAACATTAATTGACAGAAGCTCATCAATCACCTCCATACCTACACTGAAACCAAGCACCACCCAAGGGCCAACAAGTTCCAGAGCAATACATACCACACAAATTCTCCAGCAACACAGTAACATAGCCCTGAGCTTCAATATACAGGCTGCCCAAAGTCACTCCAAACCCATTGACAACTCATAACACATTACTGGACACTTCATTGCATTCCAGAGAGAAGAAATCCAGCTCCACCCACCAAAACACCAACACAAGCTTCCCTAACCAAGAAACCTTGACAAGCCACCCATACAACCCCACCCACAGTGAGGAAACTCCACAATAAAGAGAACTCCACAAACTGCGAGAATACAGAAAGGCCACCCCAAACACAGCAATATAAACAAGATGAAGAGACAGAGGAATCAGGTAAAGGAAAGGATAAATGCCCACCAAACCAAACAAAAGAGGAAGAGATAGGGAATCTACCTGATAAAGAATTCCAAATAATGATAGTGAAAATGATCCAAAATCTTGAAAACAAAATGGAATCACAGATAAATATCCTGGAGACAAGGATTGAGAAGATGCAAGAAAGGTTTAACAAAGACCTAGAAGAAATAAAAGAGAGTTAATATATAATGAATAATGCAATAAATTATATCAAAAACACTCTGGAAGGAACAAATAGTAGAACAATGGAGGCAGAAGATAGGATTAGTGAGGTAGAAGATAGAATGGTAGAAATAAATGAATCAGAGAGGAAAAAAGAAAAATGAATTAAAAGAAATGAGGACAATCTCAGAGACCTCTGGGACAATGTTAAATGCCCCAACATTCGAATCATAGGAGTCCCAGAAGAAGAAGACAAAAAGAAAGACCATGAGAAAAGACTTGAGGAGATAATAGTTGAAAACTTCCCTAAAATGGGGAAGGAAATAATCACCCAAGTCCAAGAAACCCAGAGAATCCCAAACAGGATAAACCCAAGGCGAAACACCCCAAGACACATATTAATGAAATTAACAAAGATCAAACACAAAGAACAAATATTAAAAGCAGCAAGGGAAAAACAACAAATAACACACAAGGGGATTCCCATATGGATAACAGTTGATCTTTCAATAGAAACTCTTCAGTCCAGGAGGGCATGGAAGGACATACTTAAAGTGATGAAAGAAAATAACCTACAGCCCAGATTATTGTACCCAGCAAAGATCTCATTCAAATATGAAGGAGAAATCAAAAGCTTTACAGACAAGCAAAAGCTGAGAGAATTCAGCACCACCAAACCAGCTCTTCAACAAATGCTAAAGGATCTTCTCTAGACAGGAAACATAAAAAGGGAGTATAAACTCGAACCCAAAACAATAAAGTAAATGGCAACGGGATCATACTTATCAATAATTACCTTAAACATAAATGGGTTGAATGCCCCAACCAAAAGACAAAGACTGACTGAATGGAT
>NW_011494833.1:1596726-1606987 GCF_000754665.1 Bison bison bison
ACAAGAGACCCACCTCAAAACAAGGGACACATACAGACTGAAAGTGAAAGGCTGGAAAAAGATATTCCATGCAAATAGAGACCAAAAGAAAGCAGGAGTAGTAATACTCATACCAGGTAAAATAGACTTTAAAACAAAGGGTGTGAAAAGAGACAAAGAAGGACACTACATAATGATCAAAGCATCAATTCAAGAAGAAGATATAACAATTATGAATATATATGCACCCAGTATAGGAGCACCACAATATATAAGACAAATGCTAACAAGTATGAAAGGGGAAATTACTAATAACACAATAATAGTGGGAGACTTTAATAACCAGCTCACACCTATGTATAGATCAACTAAACAGAAAATTAACAAGGAAACACAAACTTTAAATGATACAATAGACCAGTTAGACCTAACAGATATCTATAGGACATTTCACCCCAAAATAATGAATTTCACCCTTTTCTCAAGTGCACACGGAACCTTCTCCAGGATAGATCACATCCTGGGCCATAAATCTAGCCTTGGTAAACAAAAAAAAAATTTGAAATCATTCCAAGCATCTTTTCTGACCACAATGCAATAAGATTAGATCTCAATTACGGGAGAAAAACTATTAAAAATTCCAACATATGGAGGCTGAACAACACGCTGCTGAATAACCAACAAATCACAGAAGAAATCAAAATATGCATAGAAATGAATGAAAATGAAAACACAACAACCCAAAACCTGTGGGACACTGTAAAAGCAGTGCTAAGGGGAAGGTTCATAGCAATACAGGCATACCTCAAGAAACAAGTAAAAAATCAAATAAATAACCTAACTGTACACCTAAAGCAACCAGAAAAGGAAGAAATGAAGAACCCCAGGGTTAGTAGAAGGAAAGAAATCTTAAAAATTAGGGCAGAAATAAATGCAAAAGAAACAAAAGAGACCATAGCAAAAAGCAACAAAACCAAAACCTGGTTCTTTAAGAGGATAAATAAAATTGACAAACCATTAGCCAGACTCATGAAGAAACAAAGGGAGAAAAATGAAATTAATAAAATTAGAAATGAAAATGGAGAGATCACAACAGACAACACAGAAATACAAAGTATCATAAGAGACTACTACCAGCAATTATATGCCAATAAAATGGACAACTTGGAAGAAATGGACAAATTCTTAGAAAAATATAACTTTCCAAAACTGAGCCAGGAAGAAGTAGAAAATCTTAACAGACACATCACAAGCACGGAAATTGAAACTGTAATCAGAAATCTACCAGAAAACAAAAGCCCAGGTCCATACAGCTTCACAGCTGAATTCTACCAAAAATTTAGAGAAGAGCTAACACCTATCCTACTCAAACTCTTCCAGAAAATTGCAGAGGAAGGTAAATTTCCAAATTCATTCTATGAGGCCACCATCACCCTAATACTTAAACCTGACAAAGATGCCACAAAAAAAGAAAATTACAGGCTCATATCACTGATGAACATAGATGCACAAATCCTTAACAAAATTCTAGCAATCAGAATCCAACAACACATTAAAAAGATCATACATCATGACCAAGTGGGCTTTATCCCAGAGATTCAAGGATTCTTCAATATCCACAAATGAATCAATGTAATACACCATATTAATAAATTGAAAAATAAAAGCCATATGATTATCTCAACAGATGAAGAGAAAGCCTTTGACAAAATCCAACATCCATTTATGATAAAAACTCTCCAGAAAGCAGGAATAGAAGGAACATACCTCAACATAATAAAACTATATATGACAAACCCACAGCAAACATTATCCATAATGGTGAAAAATTGAAAGCATTTCCTCTCAAGTCAGGAACAAGACAAGGGTGCCCACTTTCACCATTATTCTTCAACATAGTTTTGGAAGTTTGGGCTACAGCAATCAGAACAGAAAAAGAAATAAAAGGAATCCAAATTGGAAAAGAAGAAGTAAAACTCTCACTGTTTGCAAATGACATGATCCTCTATATAGAAAACCCTAAAGACTCCACCAGAAAATTACTAGAGCTAATCAACGAATAGGGTAAAGTAGCAAGATATAAAATCAACACACAGAAATCCCTTGCATTCCTATACACTAATAATGAGAAAATAGAAAGAGAAATTAAGGAAACAATTTCATCAACCATTGCCATGAGAAGAATAAAATACTTAGGAATGTATCTACCTAAAGAAACAAAAAACCTATATATAACAAACTATAAAACACTGGTGAAAGAAATCAAAGAGGACACTAATAGATAGAGAAATATACTGTGTTCATGGATCAGAAGAATCAATATAGTGAAAATGAGTATACTATCCAAAGCAATCTATAAATGCAATGCAACCCCTATCAAGCTACCAACGGTATTTTTCACAGAGCTAGAACAAATAATTTCACAATTTCTATGGAAATACAAAAAAACCTCGAATAGCCAAAGTAATCTTGAGAAAGAAGAATGGAACTGGAGGAATCAACCTGCCTGACTTCAGGCTATACTACAAAGCCACAGTCAACAAGACAGTATGGTACTGGCACAAAGACAGAAATATAGACCAATGGAACAAAATAGAAAGCCCAGAGATAAATCCACGCACATATGGACACCTTATCTTTGACAAAGGAGGCAAGAATATACAATGGAGAAAAGACAATCTCTTTAACAAGTAATGCTGGGAAAACTGGTCAACCACTTGTAAAAGATGAAACTAGAACACTTTCTAACACCATATACAAAAATAAACTCAAAATGGGTTAAAGATCTAAACATAAGACCAGAAACTATAAAACTCCTAGAGGAAAACATAGGCAAAACACTCTCTGACATACATCACAGCAGGATCCTCTATGACTTACCTCCCAGAATATTGGAAATAAAAGAAAAAATAAACAAATGGGACCTAGTTAAAATTAAAAGCTTCTGCACAACAAAGGAAACTATTAGCAAGCTGAAAAGACAGCCTTCAGAATGGGAGAAAATAATAGCAAATGAAGCAACTGACAAAGAATTAACCTCAGAAATAATCAAGCAACTCCTGCAGCTCAATTCCAGAAAAATAAACAACCCAATCAAAAAATGGGCCAAAGACCTAAACAGACATTTCTTCAAAGAAGATATACAGATGGCTAACAAACACATGAAAAGATGCTCAACATCACTCATTATCAAAGAAATGCAAATCAAAACCACAATGAGGTACCATTTCACACCAGTCAGAATGGCTGCTATCCAGAAGTCTACAAGGAATAAATGCTGGAGAGGGTGTGGAAAAAAACTGTTGGTGGGAATGCAAACTAGTACAGCCACTATGGAGAACAGTGTGGAGATTCCTTAAAAAAACTGGAAATAGAACTGCCATATGACCTAGCAATGCCACTGCTGGGCATACACACTGAGGAAACCAGAAGGGAAAGAGACACGTGTACCCCAATGTTCATTGCAGCACTATTTATAATAGCCAGGACATGGAGGCAACCTAGATGTCCATCAGCAGAAGAATGGCTAAGAAAGCTGTGGTACATGTGCACAATGGAGTATTACTCAGCCATTAAAAAGAATACATTTGAATCCATTCTAATGAGGTGGATGAAACTGGAGCCTATTATACAGAGTGAAGTAAGCCAGAAAGAAAAACACCAATACAGTATACTAACTCATATATATGGAATTTAGAAAGACGGTAACAATAACCCTGTATGTGAGACAGCAAAGGAGACATAGATGTATAGAACAGTTTTTTGGACTCTGTGGGAGAGGGCAAGGGTGGGATGATTTGGGAGTATGGCATTGAAACATGTATAATATCATATGTGAAATGAATCTCCAGTCCAGGTTAGATGCATGATACAGGATGCTCGGGGTTGGTAAACTGGGATGACCCAGAGGGATGTTATGGGGAGGGAGGTGGGAGGAGGGTTTCAGGATGTGGAACACGGGTACACCCGTGGCGGATTCATGTTGATGTATGGCAAAACCAATACAATATTGTAAAGTAATTAGCCTCCAATTAAAATAAATAAATTTATATTAAAAAAATAAAAAATAAAAATAAGATCTACCACAGTACATCCCTCCAGCATGTGCTCTGCAAATCTGCTTGTCTCAGCTGCCCACTGCTATGCAGGCAACTTCTAATTGCAGGGACTGTGATGGTGGGATTTCCATAAAGCCCTGACCT
This sequence comes from Bison bison bison, assembly GCF_000754665.1. Taxonomy (NCBI): domain Eukaryota; kingdom Metazoa; phylum Chordata; class Mammalia; order Artiodactyla; family Bovidae; genus Bison; species Bison bison. The sequence continues at coordinate 1,600,908 of NW_011494833.1, forward strand.
TTGGCAGGTGTCCTCAGAGTGCTGCAATAACTCATGAAGTTTTCTACAATCCTAAACAAGTGAGCAAATAACAACGAATAACAAAGAAAGAAAAAATCCCTTGCTTTTTTTTTTCTTTTACACTAAAATATGCCCTCTTTACCCTGCCTCTAACAAAGTCCAATGCCCTGGCACTACTTACTGTCTCATAATCCCTTAAGCATCGATAACCAAGCACATGAAAAAGTAGAAACATGTGCCATGTTCAGGAAAGGGAGAGGCATTGGTGAACTCTATGATGAGAGTTGGGGATGTTCTTAAGAATAGCAGCTAGAAAGTCGATTCAAGGCAACAAAGACAAGTTGTAATCAGACTGTAAAGAATACTGTTGCTCGGCTAAGATGTTTGGACTTGATTTTACATATATGCAGTAGATTGAGAGATTTTAAGCAGACACAGAACTTGATCAACTTTGTATTTTATATATTTATAACGGTCACTCAAATGGCAGGGAAATCTGTAGATATATGTACACCTTTGGGCTTTTCAGGTGGCACCAGTGGTAAAGAACCTGTCTGCCAATGCAGAAGACAAGAAATGTGTGTTCAGTTCCTCAGTTGGGAAGATCCCCTGGAGGAGGGTGTGGCAACCCACTCCAGTATTCTTGCCTGGAGAATCCCATGGACAGAGGAGCCTGGCGGACTACCATCGATTGCGCTGCAAAAAGTTGGACATGACTGAAGTGACTTATCAGCAGCAATGTATACACCCTTGGGAAATTTTTTGTAATAATTAAGTGAAGGTTGATGAAGGTCTATGCTAAAGCCATGGGAAAACAGAGATGGGAATGAATGAGGAACTATTAAGGAGGGACAAGTCACGGGATTTGCTCACTGGCTAGGTATTGGAAGAAGACCTGCTATGGAGTCAGACAGATATGAGTGGAAGCACCGGTTACACCACTAACTACCTATGACTACTTGGACACTTAAACTCTATGACTCAGCTCTCTCGTTTGTAAAATAGAGAAAAAAGCAATGCATATGCATAAGGTTTCTATGAAGAGAAAATAAAATAACACAAAACTGTAATGCAGTGTCAAGTACAGAATTAACAAATTTAACTTCATATAGCTTCCCTGGTGGCTCAGATGGTCAAGAATCTGTCTGCAATGCAGGAGATCCCATTTTGATCTCTGGGTTAGGAAGATCCTCTGGAGAAGGGAATGGCAACCCACTCCAGTATTCTTGCCTGGAGAATTCTGTGGACAGAGGAGCCTGATAGGGTCCATAGGGTCACAGAGTCAGACATGGCTGAGTGACTAACACTTTCACTTTCATTTTCAGCTTCATATATGATAGGTAAAATCTTCTGGAGGACTGTGAAATTCCTGACTGAGCATTCCATTAAGAGCATAGAGGAGATGGGCACACTGGGCTTGATGAGAATCTATGATTACATGAGTGGAAAAAAATATAATTCCTCTTACAGAGATAAAGAATATTTTCCAGAGCACAGTTTTTATTGCCTTTAGAATCAATTAACTTCACCAGAATCTCTGGTTGCTGATCTCACCCTGGGCAACCTGTCCTGCTTCCTTTGATTAATTGATCCTTGCAGAATTCTAAGAGACAGCATTTGACTCTGCAGCTTTAGAGGCAATTCCTTATTTCAGAACAGGCTGATCACTTTAGACTCAATTTCCAGCCTCAGGTCATGCCCTTGTCAGAATGTCCCAGCTGCTCCAAAACAGAAGGCCCTTGGCTCTCCATTAAATGCATCATATGAAGCCTTAGTAACCATGGCAATAATCCTCAGAAGACACAGTCCCATCACCATCTTGACCTTTTGATCATCCATAGTGAGAAACACAATTCCTGTTTAAATGTTTTAAACTGAACCCTCATATGATCTGCTTTCAGTCAAGGGAAAATACTGCATGTCTATGTCGACAGCTGCCTAATATCAATCAAAGCAAGATACCAATGATAAAATGCTGTTCTAACATAATTTGGGGCAAAAATGTAATCAGTCGTTTACCTCTAATGGGCAGCCAACATTTTTCACTTCTTGCATGATTCTGAAGTTTGAGATGTCTGCTTACTATTTTAGAACATTTTCTGCATGAAGAAATCAAATTTTGTGTTTCTCTAGTAGGAGTATTGGGAGAAAAGAAAATTTAAGAGTGTTACAATTAAAATGAAATCTAATGGATTTTCTAGTCTTCTGTGTAATTTTATAAAGAAGGAAACCGAAGCACAAAAATCAGATAAAATAGATTGTCCAAAAACAAGCCTTGAGGGATCACTGAGACTGTAAATATTTCTCTTGGAAATCTCATGGCTAGAGGAGCCTGGTGGGCTACAGTCCATGAGGTCGCAAAAGAGTTGGACGTGACTTAGCAACTAAATACCTATAACCTGATGTTCCTAGAAACTGTTCTTTACTGCATTCTGCTCCTTGCTGTGTACCAGAACAGTGTCGAAACAGACTGTGCTGTCATTTTTACAACTAGGCTTTGAAATTTTTGAGATCATCAACAACAAAATAGCATCATTGTCATAGGAAGACAAGTCTTAAAAATCAGACAGACTTTAGCTCAAACCCAGCTTCTACCATTATGTTGGAGCCAGTAGACAATCTTTTGAGTTTTCAGTTTCCTCACATACAAAAGATGACAATAGTTATCTATACATAGAGTTAAAAGAGAATTAAAGCCATCTCTATAAAGTTAGTAGCCATCTCTACAAAGCTAGTGGACATGATAGAATTCCAGTTGAGCTATTTCAAATCCTAAAAGATGATGCTGTGAAAGTGCTGCATTCAATATGCCAGCAAATTTGGAAAATTCAGCAGTGGCCACAGGACTGGAAAAGGTCAGTTTTCATTCCAGTCCCAAAGAAAGGCAATGCCAAAGAATGCTCAAACTACTGCACAATCACCCTCACCTCACACCCTAGCAAAGTAATACTCAAAATTCTCCAAGACAGGCTTCAACAGTACATGAACTGTGAACTTCCAGATGTTCAAGATGGTTTTAGAAAAAGCAGAGGAACCAGAGATCAAATTGCCAACACCTGTTGAATCATCGAAAAAGCAAGAGAGTTCCAGAAAAAAATCTACTTCTGCTTTATTGACTATGTCAAAGCCTATGACTGCGTGTATCACAAAAAAACTGTGGAAAATTCTTAAGGGATGGGCATACCAGACCATCTTATCTGCCTCTGTATGCAGGTCAAGAAGCAACAGTTAGAACTGGATATGGAACAACAGACTGGTTCCAAATAGGGAGAGGAGTATGTCAAGGCTGTATATTGTCACCCTGCTTATTTAACTTATACGCAGAGTACATCATGAGAAACGCTGGGCTGGATGAAGCACAAGGTGGAATCAAGATTGCCAGGAGAAATATCAATAACCTCAGATATACAGATGACACCACACTTATGGAAGAAAGCAGAGACAAACTAAAGAGCCTCCTGATGCAAGTGAAAGAGGAGAGTGAAAAAGTTGGCTTAAAGCTCAACATTCAGAAAACTAAGATCATGGCAACTGGTCCCATCACTTCATGGCAAATAAATGGAGAAACAGTGGAAACAGTGAGAGACTTTATTTGGGGGGGAAGGGCTCCAAAATCACTTCATGTGGTGACTGCAACCAGGAAATTAAAAGACGCTTGCTCCTTGGCAGAAAAGTTACGACCAACCTAGACAGCACATTAAAAACCAGTAACATTATTTGCCAAGAAATGTCCATCTAGTCAAGGCTATGGTTTTTCCAGTAGTCATGTATAGATGTAAGAGTTGGACTATGAAGAAGGCTGAGCACCAAAGAATTGATGCTTTTGAACTGTGGTGTTGGAGAAGACTCTTGAGAGTCTCTTGCACTGCAAGGAGATCTAATCAGTCAAATCCTAAAGGAAATCAGCCATGAATATTCATTGGAAAGACTGATGCTGAAGCTGAAGCTCCAATATTTTGGCCATCTGATGCAAAGAACTGATTCATTTGAAAAGACCCTGATGCTGGGAAAGATTAAAGTTGGGAGGAGAAGGGGATGACAGAGGATGAGATGGTTGGTTGGCATCACCCACTCGATGGACATGAGTTTGAGTAAACTCCTGGAGTTGGTGATGGAGGCCTGGGGTGCTGCAGTCCATGGGGTTGCAAAGAGTCAGACACGACTGAGCGACTGAACTGAACTGAATCTCTGTAAAATGTCTAGCATTAAGGCAAATAGACAGTGTGTTCATTTCTCTCTTTTTTAGATTCTATATTCAAATTATAAAAAGAGATGAACAGCATATTTCTAAAGTTAACCTAGACAGAGCATGAGGAAGGGTTCGCTTCATTATTTTTCTTCCCTTCAGAGAATAAAAAGATGATGTCATCATACATACATAGGTCGCATAAAGAAGCTAAAAGATAATTAAAACAAATTTTTTAAATACACAGAGTGAATAGTATTCATCATCCTTTGAAATAATCAAAGCTCCCTGAGGACCTTGTCCTGAGGGAAGCTGATCTAACAATGGCAACGAATGGACAAGTCAGCTGGCTCATGGGGAAGTCACTGAAGTGAACGAAAGTGGAAAACAATTTATTTTCCTTGGAAACATCTTTTTCCAAATAAGAAAGTGTCTCTAAAAACCACATTTCTCACATGCAAAGGAGAACAATATTCACAATTCAAAATTGCAAGCAAGGAAAATAGACAAATATCAACAAGACCGAAAATCAAGATTAAGATACATCTCCATACCTGTATCAAGGTGAAACCCTAATTATTAATTAACAGGACAGGTCAAATTAGGTTTAGAAGAAATCCTACTTAGGACTGATTTTAAACCAATATTTCTTCATAAAATAAAGACATAATGAAAAACAGTAATAAGGAAGAGGGCACCAGCTGTCCCCCTGGCTGTCTTCATACTCCAGGCATCAACAAACGCAGGTTCACAAGGCAAAATGCTATGGCCAACCCCTGCCCTTCCTCACAACTTTCACTCTCTCGGTCACTCCAGTGTTTCACCATTCTTATTAGAGTTAGGTTTGATAAGAAATGCACATAGAAGAGTGTGTCAACAATATATTCTTTCATATATTTATTGGGTTTCTACTGTGAGCAGTGGTACACTGGTAAATATTTAACCATCAACTCTCCAAAAATAAGATATATGTGTATACATATATATCTCCTGGTAGCTCAGTAGGTAAAGACACCACCTGGAATTCAGGAGAATTCCAGGTTCGATTCCTGGGTTAGGAAGATGCCCTGTAGAAGGAAATGGCAGCACACTCCAGTATTCTTGCTTAGAGAATTCCATGGACAGAAGAGCGCAGTGGGCTATAGCCCATAGAATCACAAAGAGCTGGACACGACTAAGCCACACATACACACACACACACGAAAGTGAAAGTGTGAGTGAATAGTATTCACCATCCTTTGAAATAAAGTTCACTGACAACCTTGACATGCAGCTGATCCAACATGCTCAGTTGTGTCTGACTATTTGAGACCCCAGGGAATGTAGCCTGCCATGCTCCTCTGTCCATGGAATTCTCCAGAAGAGTATACTGGAATGGGTAGTCATTCCCTTCTACAAGGGATCTTCCTGATCCAGGGATCGAACCGGGGCTTCCTGCACTGCAGACAGATTCTTTACCATCTGAGCCACAGTTTAGTTAAGTTCAGTTCAGTCGCTCAGTTGTGTCTGACTCTTTGTGATCCTATGAATTGCAGCACGCAGGGCTCCCTGTCCATCACCAACTCCCGGAGTTCACTCAAACTCACATCCATCGAATCGGTGATGCCATCCAGCCATCTCATCCTCTGTGTCCCCTTCTCCTCCTGCCCCACAATCCCTCCCAGCAACAGAGTCTTTTCCAATGAGTCAACTCTTCGCATGAGGTGGCCAAAGTACTGGAGTTTCAGCTTTAGCATCATTCCTTCCAAAGAAATCCCAGGGCTGATCTCCTTCAGAATGGACTGATTGGATCTCCTTGCAGTCCAAGGGATTCTCAAGAGTCTTCTCCAATACCACAGTTCAAAACCATCAATTCTTCAGTGCTCAGCTTTCTTCACAGTCCAACTCTCACATC
>NW_011494833.1:1607087-1613642 GCF_000754665.1 Bison bison bison
TCACATCCGTACATGACTAGTGGAAAAACCATAGCCTTGACTAGACAGACCTTTGTTGGCAAAGTAATGTCTCTGCTTTTCAATACACTATCTAGGTTGGTCATAACTTTCCTTCCAAGGAGTAGGCAGCTTTTAATTTCATGGCTGTAGTCACATTCTGCAGTGATTTTGCAGCCCAGAAAAATAAAGTCTAATACTGTTTCCACTGTTTTCTTATCTATTTCCCATGAAGTGATGGGACCAGATGCCATGATCTTCATTTTCTGAATGTTGAGCTTTAAGCCGGCTTTTTCGCTCTCCTCTTTCACTTTCATCAAGAGTCTTTTTAGTTCCTCTTCACTTTCTGCCATAAGGGTGGTGTCATCTGCATATCTGAGGTTACTGATATTTCTCCCGGCAATCTTGATTCCAGCTTGTGCTTCTTCCAGCCCCATGTTTCTCATGATGTGCTCTGCATATAAGTTAAATAAGAAAGGTGACAATATACAGCCTTGATGTACTCCTTTTCCTATTTGGAACCAGTCTGTTGTTCCATGTCCAGTTCTAACTGTTGCTTCCTGACCTGCATACAGATTTCTCAAGAGGCAGGTCAGGTGGTCTGGTATTCCCATCTCTTTCAGAAGTTTCCACAGTTTATTGTGCTCCACACAGTCAAAGGCTTTGGCATAGTCAATAAAGCAGGAATAGATGTTTTTCTGGAACTCTCTTGCTTTTTCTATGATCCAGCAGATGTTGGCAATTTAATCTCTGGTTCCTCTGCCTTTTCTAAAACCAGCTTGAACATTTGGAAGTTCACGGTTCACGTATTGCTGAAGCCTGGCTTGGAGAATTTTGAGCATTACTTTACTAGCGTGTGAGATGAGTACAATTATGCAGTAGTTTGAGCATTCTTTGGCATTGCCTTTCTTTGGGATTGGAATGAAAACTGACTTTTTCCAGTCCTGTGGCCACTGCTGAGTTTTCCAAATTTGCTGGCATATTGAATGCAGCACTTTCACAGCATCATCTTTCAGGATTTGGAATAGCTCAACTGGAATTCCATCACCTCCACTAGCTTTGTTCATAGTGATGCTTTCTAAGGCCCACTTGACTTCACATTCCAGGATGCCTGGCTCTAGGTCAGTGATCACACCATCGTGATTATCTGGGTTGTGAAGATCTTTTTTGTGTAGTTCTTCTGTGTATTCTTGCCACCTCTTCTTAATATCTTCTGTTAGGTCCATACCATTTCTGTCCTTTATTGAGCCCATCTTTGCATGAAATGTTCCCTTCCTATCTCTAACTTTCTTGAAGAGATCTCTAGTCTTTCCCATTCTATTGTTTTCCTCTATTTCTTTGCATTGATCGCTGAGGAAGGCTTTCTTATCTCTTCTTGCTATCTTTTGGAATTCTGCATTCAGATGCTTGTATCTTTCCTTTTCTGAGCCACTAAATGTAACTAATTCAAAGATGAAAGACAGCAATTTACAAATAATAATAAAATATGCAATATTCTTTATTGTAGATCCTAAATTACCAATTAATTATCACAAAATATAGTTCCTTCATTTTTGCTAAACGTTTATGTTCATAACCAACCTACAGTTGCAATTGACAAATGGGTATTGTGGCATAAATGTTGATGAATTGGTTGTGTTAACAAAAAAGAGGAAACGTGACACAATGAAGATACATGTTAGAACTTCATTCATTAGTGACATGAACAATATTTTTTGCTGAATCAGTTAATAATTTCCAAATACTTAAAGGAATAGTTCCTCTGATTCCAGCCTTAGTGACAATAGATTGGCTACAGACAATAAGTTTAACATTTTCTTGTTCTTAACATTTTCATCATTTTTCTAAGACTAGACAATCAACAAAACAATGAACAATAAAGGTTTCTGATTTCCATGATGCAAATACTGCCACGGTAAGTGATTGTAAAGGTACCTACATAGATCACTGAATGCAGAGAAGAGACGCATGGCAGCACACCACAATATAGTATTTCATCCACACAGATACAATATTCATAAAAAATCTTGAGAGCAAAAGTTATAGGAAAATGTATAAAATAATTAGGAAGTAATGGAAAATGAGTTTTTATTGTCTGTTTTTTACTATAAGTTTTTTAATTGAAAGTTTATATAATTTAATTTTAACAATTAATCTGTTCAATAACTGGCTCATAAAACTCCTGAAAATTTAATAACTTATACTTGCAGACCAGAACAAGCTGAGTCTCAAACAGAACTGAATGTGGGAAGTGCTGTGTTCCACGCTGGCATGGCCACTGTTTATCTTAAATAAAAATTCATGTAGGAGAGAAAAATATAAAACATATTTATTATTTAATCACACTGCCTTCATTCATTCATAATAAATATTTATTGACCTTACTATGTACCAGACAGAAGTAGAAACATAAGGCACAATGGGAGTACAGCAATGTGTTCCTAAAGAAATAGCATTTTCTAAGAGATGTGAAAGGATTTATACTGGAGAAGGTAAGATTTAGAGAGGTTAGGAGGAAAAAACAGCTGTACAAAATCTATGAGATGAGAAAAAGTATGATATTATAGGGAATTTGAAAGTATGTTTCTAATGCACAGTGGATGAGAAGAATATAGCATAAAATATTGGTAGGAAACTAAATCACATAGAACATTATAGGAAGAATGTCCACACACCCTGGTTTGCCTCAGATTCTCCCACTTTTTTCTTATTGCCCTAATTATTGGTATAATTATAAATAGCACCCCTCCTTCATATGTAAATGTGTGCTATTTTAGATAATAAATTATATAGTCATCCTACCTATTAACCATGTTAGTTCAGTCACTTACTCATGTCCAACTCTTTGAGACCCCATGGACTGCACTATGCCAGGCTTCCCTGTCCTTCACCATCTTCCAGAGCTTGCTCAAACTGAAGTCCATTGAGTCAGTGATGCCATTCAACCATCTCATCCTCTGTTGCCCACTTCTCCTGCTCTCAATCTTTCCCAAGATTTGGGTCTTTTCCAATGAGTTGGCTCTTCGCATCAGGGGGCCAAAGCTTCAGCTTTGGAGCTTCATCATTGGAGCTTCAGCTTCAGCATCAGTCATTCCAATGAATATTCAGGGTTGATTTTCTTTAGGATTGACTGTTCAATCTCCTTGCAGTCCAAGGGACTCTCAAGAGTCTTCTCCAGCACCACAGTTAAAAAGCATCAATACTTTGGCACTCAGCCTTCTTTATGATCCAACTCTCACATCCATACATGACTACTGGAAAAAACCTAGTTTTGACTAGATAGAACTTTGTTGGCAAAGTAATGTCTCTGCTTTTTAATATGCTGCCTAGGTTGGTCATAGCTTTTCTTCCAAGGAGCAAGTGTCTTGTAATTTCATGGCTGCAGTCACCATCCTCAGTTATTTTGGAGCCCAAGAAAATAAAGTCTGTCACTGTTTCCATTTTTCCCATCTATTTGTCATGAAGTGATGTGACCGGACTCCAGCATTCATCATGAAAGATTTAAGCAAGGAAAATCTAGGAGGATTTTGGCTGCATCTGTATGTTTCAAAGAGTGGCTACTGTATATACAGAGAATTACAAAGAGTCAAGAAGCAAAATAGGAAAATCCTGTTTGGAAGCTATTACAGTAATCCAGTGAGAGGCTATAGGAGAATAGATAAGAGCTGTGGCAAGGATTTTAGGGCATTTAATTTGACATATAATGAATAGGCAAGACTCAGTGATTCATGGAATAGAGAGGGAGAAAGAGAAAGACATGTCAAGAGTATTCTTGAATTCTGGCTTATCCAGCTGATTGAAGGGCTGTGCCAGTCACTGAAATGGTGAATATCAGAGGAATACCATGTCTAGAGGAAGGAGATCCAACCAGTTCATTCTAAAGGAGATCAGCCCTGGGATTTCTTTGGAAGGAATGATGCTAAAGCTTGAAACTCCAGTACTTTGGCCACCTCATGCGAAGAGTTGACTCATTGGAAAATACTCTGATGCTGGGAGGGATTGGGGGCAGGAGGAGACGGGACGACAGAGGATGAGATGGCTGGAAGGCATCACTGACTCAATGGACCTGAACTCTGAGTCCGAGTGAACTCCGGGAGTTGGTGATGGACAGAGAGGCCTGGCGTGCTGCGATTCATGGGGTCACAAAGAGTCAGACATGACTGAACGACTGAACTGAACTGAACTGAACTGATACCATTTTTGTGAAGAAGGAAATGGCACCCCACTCCAGTAGTCTTGCCTGGAAAATCCCATGGATGGAGGAGCCTGCTGGCTGTAGTCCATGGGGTTGCGAAGAGTCAGACACGACTTAGCGACTTCACTTTCACTTTCATGCATTGGAGAAGGAAATGGCAACCCACTCCAGTGTTCTTGCCTGGAGACTCTCAGGGACGGGGGAGCCTGGTGGGCTGCCGTCTCTGGGGTCGCACAGAGTTGGACACGACTGAAGCAACTTAGCAGCAGCATACCATTTTTCTAGATTCCACATGTATGCATTAATAAACTATATTTGTTTTTATCTTTCTGACTTACTTCATTCTGTATGACAGTCTTCAGGTCCTTCCATGTCTCTACAAATGAAACAATTTCATTCCTTTTTATAAGTATCAGAATTAAATTAACCTTATGTCTAGAAAAGGAGGATCTTGGAATCCAATAAGTGGATCCTCAGCCACCTGCTAACCATGAAGAAGATAAACAAAAGGGACAGCTAGGTAAGGGCACTTTTCTTTATGATGTATTGGTGATCCATCACTATATGCCAGTTTGGAGCCTCTTAAATTTGGTGATTTGTACTAGGAAAACCTTCTTGGTGCAAACAACCTAAATAGACATGCTTCCTATGGCCCATATTGTTTCTACTGGGGAAGGGACCCTCTGCTAAGGAGGAGTTAACTCCAGTGTGCGGGTGGGAAGGGGAAGTATGGTGAGGGTGAGGGACAGAAAGAGAGAATGTTCCATAGAGGGATTGAAAAAATTAAAGTACCAAATGATAATTAGAATGAGAAAATTTACCAAGGACTGAAAATATCTAACTGAATCATCACATAAATCTCATAAGGTAGATGTTCCCATCTGAAAGACCAAAGTCTGATCCATGGGGAGGGTAAACATACAGTAAATCAATTTTTAAGAAGCAGAGACATGATTTAATCTCTACCCAACTCCAGGGTCTCTCTATATTTGTAGTTACTGGTACTAAAGAAAACTCGTATTGATTTTTCATGGCAAAAAGACTTCTCTTGAACAGTGTGGTCCTTGTTCTTTTTTTTTTTTTAGAGGTGCTAGTCAAGTGAGGGAGAATAAACACAAGTTCATTCAGAGAAGAGACAATAAACTCACAGTACAATGATGCAATGGAAGACTATGCACTCAAAACAACTGACAAATTAGAGAACCAGTTAATCACACAGGCAATGGCTTTCCATATGAGGTTGTCTTGTTGTTTAGTTGCTGAGTTGTGTCTAACACTTTGCAACCCCGTGGACTGTAGCCTGCCAGTCTTTTCTGTCCATGGGACTTCCCAGGCAAGAATACTGGAGTGGGTTGCCACTTCCTCCTCCAAAGGATCTTCCCAACCCAAGGATTGAACACACGTCTCCTGCATTGCAGGTGGACTCTTTACCACTGCGCCAGTATGAGGTTGTCTACATTCCTCTAAAAGAGATACCTGTTCCCTTACATGTGAGATGATGCTTGACACATAGGATAAACATAACTTATCTCCAGACTGTCAATTTCATTTAAATATATCTGAGGGACAATTCTTTAAAACTAACATGGATGAATATTGCAATGCAAAATTCACATGAAAGAGAAAAGCATGAAACTCAAAGAAATTGTCTATTTTGGTGGACCTGGTTAGACTTCTATAACAAGACACTCAAGGTTAATTATCGCTTCTTGTTTTCTTTTAAGGGAAAAAATTTAGAAGAAAAATCTCTATGTGAAGAGAAAAAAAATCATGCAATATAGTGTATACAATCTCTATACAACACAACCTTTCTACAATTATACAATATAATCTCTGATTACAGAAAAGCTATAAAATTTTACATAATACACATGGAGAGATATATTAAAAAACCTCAATTGGAGAAAAAAGATACATAATGGAAATACACCAAAATGTTAACAGTAGTTATCTTTTGTATGATTACAAGTGTTTACTTTCTTCTTTATGCTTTTTTATATTTAGAGATCAAATTGCCAACATCCACTGGATCATGGAAAAAAGCAAGAGCGTTCCAGAAAGACATCTGTTTCTGCTTTATTGACTATGCCAAAGCCTTTGACTGTCTGGATCACAATAAACTGTGGAAACTTCTGAAAGAGATGGGAATACCAGACCACCTGACCTGCTTCTTGAGAAACCTATATGCAGGTCAGGAAGCAACAGTTAGAACTGGACATGATTCATTTTGATATTTGGCAAAACTAATACTATTATGTAAAGTTTAAAAATAAAATAAAATTTTTAAAAAAAATGGAAAAAAAAAAAAAAGAACTGGACATGGAACAACAGACTGGTTCCAAATAGGAAAAGGAGTACGTCAA
>NW_011494833.1:1613860-1623263 GCF_000754665.1 Bison bison bison
GACTTTATCTTTTGGGGCTCCAAAATCACTGCAGATGGTGACTGCAGCCATGAAATTAAAAGATGCTTACTCCTTGGAAGGAAAGTTATGACCAACCTAGATAGCATATTCAAAAGCAGAGATATTACTTTGCCAACAAAGGTCCCTCTAGTCAAGGCTATGGTTTTTCCAGTGGTCATGTATGGATGTGAGAGTTGGACTGTGAAGAAAGCTGAGCACTGAAGAATTGATGCTTTTGAACTGTGGTGTTGGAGAAGACTCTTGCGAGTCTCTTGGACTGCAAGGAGATCCAACCAGTCCTTCCTAAAGGAGATCAGCCCTGGGTGTTCTTTGGAAGGAATGATGCTAAAGCTGAAACTCCAGTACTTTGGCCACCCCATGCGAAGAGTTGACTCATTGGAAAAGACTCTGATGCTGGGAGCAATTGGGGGCAGGAGGAGAAGGGGAAGACAGAGGATGAGATGGCTGGATGGCACAACTGATTCGATGGACGTGAGTCTGAGTGAACTCCGGGAGTTGGTGATGGACAGGGAGGCCTGGCGTGCTGCGATTCATGGACACGCATGAGCGACTGAACTGAACTGAACTGAACAGTACGTGTATGTGGCTTTTAAAAAATATTTTTTAAAATCCTTGCTATTTTTGAATGAATAAAATCTAGAGGAACTCACTTCTGTTATTAATGACCAAAGACTAATTTCAAATTTAATAAAATAATAGCATGACTCTATTAAATAATAAAAATGAACATTAGAATATATGAGGTCTCTGGATTATTAACAGTCCTCCTCTGGAATAAATTATTTAACTTTCATGAAATGATTGAAGTTTTGGAAATGGAAGTTTATTAATATCTTTTTTAATTGTATGGATATATTAAATCCTGCAAGTGGAAGCTGTATTTTCCCCCATGTGACAAATATATAAGAAACAATACCCTAGTGCATCCAAATATAGTTGCCAAATGTTTCACAGCTTTATTCATTATTAATCATGAAGAATCTTTTAACATGTGCTTTGCACTCCTTCTTTTGAGAAGCAACTTTAATTTTATTTTCTTGGACCATATTCATAAATGTTAAAAAGGAAGGATACTTTAATAAATACTTACCATGTCATCAGTCTCTGCTATGCCATCAGAGGGCTTTAGTGCATTACAGAACTAGGACAGGGAATCTGTGGTCCAGCAAGACCAAATTCTGTGAATTGAATATTCTATCTGGAGATGAATGATCTCATTGTGTATACAGTCCAGGAGATAATCAGTGTTAGCCATGGACTGCAGTTTCAGGTCTGTGAAATACCAGCATGGCCTTTTCATGAAACCTCTCTAAACCAGTTTAAAAATCATAGTCACTCTTTTAATTCTGTGTCTTCAAATATACAAATTATATAAATCATCTGTATAATATGTGTTAAAATATTTTTGACTGTAATAGACATAAAACACTTTAAGGGTAAGAATCAGGAGTCATAGATCTGAGACCAGTTCCACCACCTTTCATGACTTTGAAGAAAGTCACTAACTTTTGGATATCCTATTTTCATCATCAACAAAATGTGACAAACAACACTGCTTTTTGCTATCTCACAAGACTTTTGAAAGAGTCAAGTGACTGGAAATATACTTTGAAAAGCATAAGAGAAAAATGCAAATACAAGATAATGTGATTTTTAAAACTGCAATGGTCATTTATTTATAGATCATTTTTCTCATGTTTGGAAAAAGAAAGTGCTTTTCTTTTTTTTAAAAAAGAATGTGATCTGAGGCATTATATCTTTTTTAGAAGACAGAAAACAATAGAATAACTCTTTTATCTTCCCAGTAGCCACTAATAGTTTTTGACTTTCAGACTCAGCTGAGTCAAATAAGGTATATCAACTTTATGATAACCTTCAAAACAGAAATCAAATATTTGCTTCAATTTTTTTTTGTATTAAAATAGGGAGGTGGCGTTAGTAGTAAAGAACCTGCCTGCCAATGCAGGAAACGTAAGAGATACCAGTTCAATCCCTGGTCAGGAAGATACCCTGGAGGAGACTATCTCACTGAAGTGAGGGCAACTCACTCCAGTATTCTTGCCTAGAGAATCCCATGGACAGAGGAGCCTGGCATGCTACAGTCCTTAAGGTTTTGGAGTCGGACATGACTGAAGAGACTTAACATGCAGGAATAAAAGGTGACCCCCTCCCAGTCTATGTAGCCATCTAGCCTCAGGTCCCAGGGAGAATGACACCCTTGACATCTTCTTGAGATAAAATTCCAAAACAAGCAGACTGAGTTCTCTTTGGCACCATGAAGTTGATCGCTTTTATATGAGACCTTACTCAGCATTTCCTTCTCTTCTGCCCCTTCCCCGAAAGTTGTAGAGTCCTTGGGAGCAGAGAATGTGTCTTATTTATCTTTTTATCCTTCCCTGCCTTACCATATAGAGCTGTGTGAATTATAGACACAAATAACAGTTGTTAAATAATTACCATTTACATGCTTGCAGCTATTCTAAGGACCATTAATAGCATTTATTGAGCACTGTGATCTTGGTCACCTGGCTAAATTCTTTGCAGAAATCTCCCTTCATCCCTAAGGGGATGTTACAAGCAGTGCTTAGAACATAGCCCTTAGTGTTAACTGTGATTGAGATAATGACCATTCTTTTTATTCCCCTTCAACAGACAAGAAAGTAAGCTTCAGAAATGTAAGGTGACCGAGGTAACATGGTGAGTAAATGGTAAAACAAGGACTCACACCTATCTGATGTCAGACCTTACACATGGCCATTTTACTCCATGGAGAAGCAGTTACAGCTTTTATGCCTTTTTTTTTTTTTTTTTACAGTTTTCAGCCTTTACGCTTCTCCATAGATGTGGATGTGATTACTGAAGGGTTCCCCCAGACAAAAATGCCATCTTTGTCTATTATTACAAAATTGCCCTATCCCTCTCTTTGGTTTGAGAGACCTATTAATGAGTCTATGAATAGTCTGGGCTTTTTACTGTGTGTCTCCTTAATCAGATTCAGCTTCAGACCCTTTTCTTGTTCTGCCCCTCTCACACACTGGGATTCATAATGTATGCCTCAGGAAAGTGAAAGTCACTCAGTCGTGTCCCATTCTTTGCGACCCCCTCCAGGCCAGAATACTGGAGTGGGTAATCTTTCCCTTCTCAGGGGGATCTTCCCAACCCAGGGATTGAACCCAGGTCTCCCGCATCGTGGGTGGATTCTTTACCAGCTGAGCCACCAGGGAAGCCCAATAATACTGGAGTGGGTAGCCTATGCCTTCTCCAGCAGATCTTCCTGACCCAGGAATCCAACTAGGGTCTCCTGCATTGCAGGCAAATTCTTTACCAACTGAGCTATCAGAGAAGCCCATGTACATCATGACTTCTCGCTGAAAGCAGACTGAATTTCTGTGTAAATAGTTTATACTTACCAATTTATGTGCTATGATATTCCTTTGGTTGAAGCGTGTCTCAGTCTTTTTATTTTAAAAATATTATTTAGTTTTATTCTTTATAAAAGGAATACTATGTTTATTATAGGATACCTAGTAATGCAAAGAAGCAACAAGGAGGAAAAAGACTCATGCATTTACAACATTTACTGCTGTCCACAATTTTCTAGATGTCCTTTTCTATGTATGATATGTATGTGTATAAACAGTATGTGAGTATTATGCAGATACATGACCACACATACAACAGTCATATCACAGGATTCATACTAGTAGGTGAATTCTGTTTTTAATCTGATAACATATTTTGAGTCTCTTACTATTACATAAAAATATTCTCTTAAATTATCATGCATGTGGCTGCATAATAATGCTTTGTATAAACATATTATGTTACTTAGTCACTCTTTCGTGTCCAACTCTTTGCACCCCATGGACTATAACCCACCAGGCTCCTCTGTCCATGGAATGCTCCATCAAGAATATTGGAGTGGGTTGCCATTCCCTTCTCCAGGGGAACTTCCTGATCCAGGGATCAACCTTGGGTCTCCTGCATTGCAGGCAGATTCTTTACCATCTAAGCCACCAGGGAAGCAATCCTTTATTATTAAATACTTTATTTTCAATTGTAAACATAATGCTGCAAGGGTTATAAATGTAGTTGAGTATTTATCTTCATCATTAACCATTTCCTTAGAATGTCTTCTAGATTTTTGTCTTCTCCAAATGTACAGCTTTGCAAAGGGGAAAGAGTTTGTTTTGATCTGTTGTTAAATAAATACAGAAAGGTCACACAGCTAATGCATAGAGTGGCTTGGAGTCTAACCCTCAATATGCATAACTTGAAAGTCTCTATATGTTTCACTGTACCATATGGTCTCCGATTACGGCATACAAGTCAGAAAACTATATCCAGTCCACTTGCCCAAAATGCATAAGGGAATTAAAAAAGAGAGAGAGAAATAGGAATGCTTATCCCAAGGAAATTGTAATTTTGATGATGTGGTCCTGTTTTGGAATCATCTTTGCATTTAAATTTTTAATTTGCAAAATGCTGCAGGGAGCTTGACACGCAGTCTCTGAGTTCTAGAGGTCTAACCATGAAGTATATTGGTCTTTCTAATGAGCTCGGCAGTTTTAAGGGGAAGAAAAATGCATATATTGATTTGGCTCAGCTGTCTCAGTTTGGGAGCTGTCCCAGTAATCTCATTACTACTGTATGTATGCTTTTATTCCCTCCGCATCAGAATTAAGTCTATAAATAGAGCCAGCAGCTGCATTCTCAGCAAGACCTCAAGGTATCAAATGCACCCAGGAGCTCTCAGCTACCCATTTTCATTAACACAAGGCACTGATGACAAATAACTTATTTTCCTTTTGTGACCAGTATGTTATTTCTAGCCCACAGGCTTTTTTTTTCTCCTTTGTATGTCTTTGTCTAAACTAACTCATGACTTTTATCATTTCTGGATTCAGGCCTCATATGCTTAGATTTTGGCCAAGATTTAATTATATTAAAACAAAACTTTCTTCTTATCTGACTCATGAAATGGTCAGATTGACCCTAAGAATATTGCATGAATCTGGTTACAGAGAAAACCACAGGGAATTTCCTGGTGGTGCAGGGGTTAAGACTTCCAATGCAGGGAGGGCAGGTTTGATCCCTGGTCATTTGCCTCACGGCCAAAAAACCAGAGCACGAAACAGAAGAAATACCATAACAAACTCAATCGACTTAAAGTGGTCCCCATCAAAAGAAAGAAAGAAAACTATGATAACTAAGAATGATATTGTATATCTTCATTATTGCCCTTTGCATCAAAAAAATTAATTTCAAGATAAATATATACATTTTTTTCTCACCCAGAGAAACTCCCTCCAGGGCTAGTCCTTTACATTTTTCTCTCTTCTGCACAAGGCAATACATGCTTATGTATAGAAAGTCTGGCTCACCCAAGCCTCTAATTCGCACTCACTTGCCATATGCACTGCATACATTTATAATGTGTTAAGCTTCAAGAACAGCTGACGACAAATTTCAACTTTCCAACCAAGGTTTAATTTCACCTAGACTCTCTCTCCTCTTTTATCAGCTCTGTGCATTGTGAAATGCTTTTATGACTAATCAAATATCTTCTGCTGCAAAGATTTTAAGGGCTCTTAGGGAAAATGAAAACCTGTATTAATAAGAACTTGAGAAGTGCTAATGAATTGTATTTGTCTGAACATCATGTGTTTTTTTTTTCCCTCCCTTAACCTTGAAAGGTCACGGGCTTCCAGAGCAGAGGTTTCTCCTATAGCCAGATTCTATGACATTCAAGTCAAATGTTAGGTTATAAGGTTATTTTCTTAATTAGTAAGATTAGTTCTTGCATTATTATCATTTGTTTTTAGTATCTTAAGTAGAAACTATGTTCAACTTCTATTCATTTACTTGGGGCAAAACATAGCCATTAAATCTTGCTACAGATAATTCGGCAGTTTTAAAGGAGAAAGAGAATGTTTCAACAACCTTTGTTCATATAGGAAAAAATAAATGAAAATTAACACCACTCAATAACAATGCAGCTATAGCTTTAAGTGTAGTTCTCCAAAGGACCTTCCAAAAGAACACATCGAAACATATTTGATCTTCCTTAAATGCTAAAATACAAGGGGAAAACGTATTTGCCTGTTTACTTTATCCTGGTGTCTTAAAAAAAAAAAAAAAGCTGATTGAGTGGATCACAGTTAGTAGCCCCACAGAGAAAGTCTTTGGCTATTTGATTAAAAATCTCACTAATGTGTCGAATCAAATCAAAACTAGGTACCTACTAATTTAAGCTGACATGAATCAGCAGGCTAATGAAATAAATTATAACATAAAAAGAAAAGACCCAAAGTGATGCTAAATAACACATTATCATGGATTTGAGAGTATGAAGTAAATGATGGAGATAGAGACTAGTTCATTAAGTTATCTAAGAAGAAATTTAAAACAGATATTAAAGCACTTTCTAGAATGATGGCATTTTGAATAAAAACATCTAAGCCAGTTTCTTTCTTAAAGTACACTAAAATGACCAAAACAATAGAAAGTTGGGAGAAAATATGTAGCAGCATTAGATACTAGAAAATAATGCTATCCGCATCTTAGAAAACATGAAGTCACACTTTGCTAAATACTGAACAAATAGGAATATATTGAGTAGAAACAGCAAGAATCAACTCATAATCACTCTCTCTGGAAAGCAATATGATTTCAAGTGTAGTAACAAAAGATATACCAGCAGAATACTGCTAACAAATCCCAATTCGCAAGGGCAGAGGGAAGATGTTGATGCATGGCAAAACATTCTGAACCATATTTGCTAGAAAACCCTGGAGTTTTGCTATAACAAACTGTGAAAATGAAGCCTCTGTCCCACCTCTACCATTTTCTCTCCATGCGACCTCAGGTTAGTTAATTACTCTTTCTGTGACTTTCGTTACTCTAAAATGTCAAATAGTGATAATAATGATACTTACCTCAAGGGTTTGTGGAAAGGAGATGAAAGAGTATGTGCAAAGCTTTAATCATGGTAACTAGCTTAAAATAAGCACTCAGTATGTGGCAGCCACTATTGTCATCGTTTCCATCACCATCATCATCAAGACCTTCCCTTCTTATAGTAGTTCAAGGAAAAAATCTGGACAAGCTCTCCTGTGTGAAGACAAAACAGAACAGAAAATCAACTCCAGAAGGCCTCTGGTGGTAGATTTATGCAACAAAGGAGCATGGAAACTAAGTTCTTTATGCTCTAACTGCATGTCAGGGTGCTCACCGTTTTCTCAGAATGTTAGGATCAAAGAGTTGACAATAAAAATACATATTAACCAGTTATTCAACTTCAGATCTGAAAAAGAATTTCATAAGCTCTCAAGTAAGGAGTTTCTTTTAGGGTTTCCCTGGTGGCTCAGTCCATAAAGAATCTCCCTGCAATGTGGGAGACCCAAGTTTGATCCCTTGGTCAGGAAGATCCCCTGGAAAAGGAAATGGCAACCCACTCCAGTATTCTTGCCCGGAGAATTCCATGGACAGAAGAGCCTGGCAGGCTGTGGTCCATGAGGCCGCAAAAGAGTTGGACACAACCTAGCAACTAAACGACCACCAAGGATCCTATTTTAGGATACACCACCAGACTAGAATTCTCATTCTATCTAAATATCAAAGAACAAAAACACAAAACCAATATGGAGCCTGTGGTAGGTTGAATGATACCCTCCCACCATGAAAGCTTCTCACCTTAATCCTAAAAATCTTCAAATACATCATCTTACATGGTGAAAGGGGATTTGCAGGTATAATTAAATTAAGGAATTTTAGATGAGGAAATTATTCTGGATTATCAGATGAACCCAGTGTAATCACAAAGGTCTTTTAAGAGGGAAACTAGATCTTCAGACTTAGGTTAGAGTAGAAGATGTGACAATGGAAGCAAGGGGTTGGTATAAATCATGGAAAGAGTCACTAGCCAAGAAATGCAGGTTGCCTCTAGAAGCTGGAAAAGGCAAGGGAATGGATTTTCCTCTTCTTGAAGAAACCAGATTTGCTAGCAACTTAATTTTAGGCCAGTGAGACTAATTTTGGACTTCTGAACTTCAGAACTGTAAGATAATAAATTTGAATTGCTTTAAGCTATTAATTTCCTGGTAACCTGTCACAATGAAAAAAGGAAATGAATACAAGTCCTTTGAAATTATTCTTTTTGAAGAAGGAAGGTTATGATGCAGCACTTGAAAAAGTATATATCAGAAGAATATTCTTGCAAAAAAGATAAATTCAAAAAAAGATGCAAAGAAAGAGAATCTTCTCTATGGTATAAGCAAAATTCAAGAACACCAAGACATCATGAGAAATATGCAGAAATGATTACAAAACTGTATGGAAAAGGAAAGGAAGGAATCCAGCATTATTAAGGAAAAAAAAGGTAATTGTTATGGTCTGAATATTTGTGCTCCTCCCCCAAATTCATATGTTAAAATCCTAAACTCCCAAAAGTGACATCATTAAAAGGTGGGGTCTTTGAGAGCTACTTAAGTGTCCACCCTTACGAATGACATTGTGTGTGTGTGTGAGTGTGTGTGTGTGTTAGTTGCTCAGTTGTTAGTTGCTCCAACTCTTTCTGATCCCATGGACTGTAGCCCACCAGCCTGCTCTGTCCATGGGATTCTCCAGGCAAGAATACTAGAGTGGGTTGCCATTCCCTTCTCCAGAGGATCTTCCTGACCCAGGGACCAAACTCTGGTCTCCTGCATTGCAGGTGGATTCTTTACTATCTGAGTCACCAGGGAAGCCCACGAATAACATTAGTGCCTTATAAAAGAAGCTCCGGAGAGATTTCTAGCCCTTTGGGGTTGGCTATATAAGGATACAACAAGAAGCCTACAACCTAGAAGAGGGCCTTCACCTGGCCATGCTGATACCCTGATCTTGGACTTCCAGCCTCCAGTACCACTTGCTGTTCATAAGCCACCCAGTCTATGATATTTAGTTATAGTATGATGAACAGACTATGAGTACTGATCATTTTAGAGCAGAACTTAAAATGGCATTATGAACAGTCAAGGTCAGAAGGAACACTGCAGAAAAGAGATCCATTATACATAACATAAACACAGACAATGTCCTCAGGATGTGGAATAAAAAAATAAATACATGAAAGTGAAAGTGCTAGGTCAAGAAAAATAACAGAGATCTAAAACACATGGTAACCTGCCTAAAGAAAACGGCATATCAAAAATAACTAATAAGAAAAAACACAATAGAAAAAAATGCTTTTGAGCAAAACCTTGGTTGCTTTAGACAAGATAATGTGATTAAAGAATCTTAGACAAAAATACTGTCTTTAAAAGACTACCACTACCGGTGGCGGATTCATTTTGATATTTGGCAAAACTAATACAATTATGTAAAGTTTAAAAATAAAATA
>NW_011494833.1:1623363-1624416 GCF_000754665.1 Bison bison bison
TCATAAACAATCCAACTTACTAATTCTGTGACAGCATTAAATTAACATGGCTCTTGATGAGATGCAATATAAAGAACAGAATACCACCTAAGCATAATTTATAAAAAATATTAAAGTTGAATATGGACTTAACTTCCAGTTTACCTGGGAATTTTGGAGAAAGAGAAACAAGATAAAATGATACCATAATCAGAAATATAAATGCAGAATATAGCCCATTCGACAGTACAAATTGTCTCATCATTTCAGAAATGTTATTAAATTAACATAGAACTCTCCTAAGATAATGAGCTACAAAAACTAACACTAATATATAAACCTTAATTGGATTGTTTGGGAAAATACAACTATAGAAGTCATTTGGGGGATTGGAGAACTTTGAAGATGGATTAGGTATAAGATGAAATTGTGTAAATACTGATATTTTGGAGACAGTTGTATCATGATAATGTAAAAAAAGTCCTTTTCTTAAAAATATCCATAAAGATGCTCTAAGGGTAGAGTCTGTAGGTTCTATGAAATGGTTTGGCATATATACACATACACACACCTACTTGTAAATAGGTATGATGAAGTGTTAATGTCATTGTTTCTGAGAAGTGAGTTTATGGATGTTCACTGAACTACTCTTCAACTATTTTGTATACTTAAGAATTAGAAAAAAGCACTGGGAAGGATAAATGTGAATTGATATCAAAGTTACAAAAATAAGAATACTGCTTTTTGAGTTTAAAATGTCTAATTAAAGTACATGGCATTATTAACACATGGGTAAATACTTCTATGTGTTTTAGCATTGTCACAGAAGTTTTAAAAGTAAGGATTTACATTGGATAATAAGTCATAACTCATGCTATCATCTTTAGGGTAGCCATTGAAAGAATGAACAAGTAATTACAGGTTAATAGAGGAATATTAGGAGAAGGCAATGGCTCCCCACTCCAGTACTCTTGCCTGGAAAATCCCATGGATGAAGGAGCCTAGTGGGCTGCAGTCCATGGGGTCGCTAAGAGTCAGACATGACTGAGCGACTTCACTTTTACTTTTCACTTT
>NW_011494833.1:1624516-1630547 GCF_000754665.1 Bison bison bison
CGTCGCACAGAGTCGGACATGACTGAAGCAACTTAGCAGCAGCAGCAGCAGCAGCAACAGACATACCCAGTCAACAAAAACAAGACCAGGAGCTGACTGTGGCTCAGATCATGAACTGCGTATTGCCAAATTCAGACATAAATTGAAGAAAGTAGGGAAAACCACTAGACAATTCAAGTATGACCTAAATCAAATCCCTTATGATTATACAGTGGAAGTGAGAAATAGATTCAAGGGATTAGATCTGATAGACAGAGTGCCTGATGAACTATGGAATGAGGTTTGTGACATTGTACAGGAGACAGGGAGCAAGACCATCCCCAAGAAAAAGAAATGCAGAAAAGCAAAATGGCTGTATGAAGAAGCCTTACAAATAGCTATGAAAAGAATAGAAGCCAAAAGCAAAGGAGAAAAGGAAAGATATACCCATTTGAGTGCAAAGTTCCAAAGAACAGCAAGGAGAGAGAGGAAAGCCTTTCTCAGTGATAGTGCAAAGAAATAGAGGAAAACAACAGAATGGGAAAGACTAGAGATCTCTTCAAGAAAATTAGAGATACCAAGGGAATATTTCATGCAAAAATGGACTCAATAAAGGACAGAAATGGTATGGACCTAACAGAAGCAGAAGATATTAAGAAGAGGTGGCAAGAATACACAGAAGGACTGTACCAAAAAGATCTTCATGACCCAGATAATCATGATGGTGTGATCACTCACGTAGAGCCAGACATCCTGGAATGTGAAGTCAAGTGGGCCTTAGAAAGCATCATAACAAACAAAGCTAGTGGAGGTGATGGAATTCCAGTTGAGCTATTTCAAATTCTAAAAGATAATGCTGTAAAAGTGCTGCATTCAATATGCCAGCAAATTCGGAAAATTTGTAGTGGTCACAGGACTGGAAAAGGTCAGTTTTCATTCTAATCCCAAAGAAAGGCAATGCCAAAGAATGCCCAAACTACCATACAATCGCACTCATCTCACACACTAGTAAAGTAATGCTCAAAATTCTCCAAGCCACGCTTCAGCAATACATGAACCGTGAACTTCCAGATGTTCAAGCTGGATTTAGAAAAAGCAGAGGAACCAGAGATAAAATTGCCAACATCCACTGGATCATCAAAAAAGCAAGAGAGTTCCAGAAAAAACATCTATTTCTGCTTTATCGACTATGCCAAAGCCTTTGACTGTCTGGATCACAATAAACTGGAAAATTCTGAAAGAGATGGGAATACCAGAGCACCTGACCTGCCTCTTGAGATATCTATATGCAGGTGAGGAAGCAATAGTTAGAACTGGACATGAAACAACAGACTGGATCCAAATAGGAAAAGGTATACGTCAAGGCTGTATATTGTCACTCTGCTTATTTAACTTATATGCAGAGTACA
Organism: Bison bison bison; assembly: GCF_000754665.1. Taxonomy (NCBI): domain Eukaryota; kingdom Metazoa; phylum Chordata; class Mammalia; order Artiodactyla; family Bovidae; genus Bison; species Bison bison. The sequence goes on from NW_011494833.1 coordinate 1,625,905, forward strand.
TCATGAGAAATGCTGGGCTGGAGGAAGTACAAGCTGGAATCAAGATTCCTGGGAGAAATATCAATAACCTCAGATATGCAGGCGACACCACCCTTATGACAGAAAGTGAAGAGGAACTAAAAAGCCTCTTGATGAAAGTGAAAGTGGAGAGTGAAAAAGTTGGCTTAAAGCTCAACATTCAGAAAACTAAGCATGGCATCTGGTTCCATCGCCCCATGGCAAATGGATGGGGAAACAGTGGGAGACTTTATTTTTGGGGGCTCCAAAATCACTGCAGATTGTGACTGCAGCCATGAAATTAAAAGAGGCTTGCTCCTTGGAAGGAAAGTTATGACCAACCTAGACAGCATATTAAAGAGCACAGACATTACTTTGCCAAAAAAGGTCTATCTAGTTAAGGCTATGTGTTTCCAGTGGTCATGTATGGATGTGAGATTTGGAATATAAAGAATGCTGAGCACTGAAGAATTGATACTTTTGAACTGTGGTGTTGGAGAAGACTCTTGAGAGTTCCTTGGACTAGAAGCAGATTGAGCCAGTCCATCCTGAAGGAAATCAGTCCTGAATGTTCATTGGAAGAACTGATGTTGTAGCTTAAGCTCCAATACTTTGGCCACCTGATGTGAAGAGCTGACTCATTTGAATAGACCCTGATGCTGGGAAAGATTGAAGGCAGAAGGAGAGGGGATGACAGAGGATGAGATGGTTGGATGGCATCACCAACTCAATGGACATGAGTTTGAGTAAACTACAGGAGTTGGTTATGGACAGGCATGCCTGTTGTGCTGCAGTTCATGGGGTCGTAAAGAGTCGGACACGACTGAGCAACTGAACTGAACTGATAAATGGACTAAATATTCCAAGTGGATAGTGAGATCAACAGAAAAGATCAAATAAACAAACAAAAAACCTACAAAAGCAACATAAACAATCATATTGTCATTAAAAGAATATTTCTTAACTTTAAAATCAAAGAAAAGTGAAAATAAAGATATATATATATCTCTACTATATATCATATGTAAACATATAGAGATTTTCAGAGAACCAAATTCTACACATATATATACATGTAAATTCTCTCATATATAGTTTATATATAATATATAGTATAGGTTGATATATATGTTGATATAATGTATTGTTGTTTGTTTAGTTGCTAAGTCATGTTCAACTCTTTGCAGCCCCATGGACTGTTCTCCCCCGGATCCACTGTCCATGGGATTTTCCAGGCAAGAATACTGGAGTCCATTGCTGTTTCCTTCTCCAGGGGATCTTCCTGACCCAGGATTTGAAACCACATCTCCAGGATCCCCTGCATTGACAGGCAGGTTCCTTACTGCTGAGCCACCAGGTACATCATTAGTAAAGTGCATTAGTGATTTACTTGTGGAAACTACAGCTCCTCAGGTGCTATCAACCTTTATTATCATCCTAAATATAAGTTGTTTTCTTGGTGCCCTAAATGAATATATTCACTTAGTGAGGAAGAACAAAAATAACCTGGATGCTCAAAAAACAGCACCCATACACAAAAGGGCGATTTTTTTTTAGCAGAAAGGAACAGACTGTGAGAGTTTACATGTGTCTGGCAGTGGGGAGAGGAGCAGTGCAGAGATGGAAAAGTGTTTTTATAATAGCTTTAACACTTTTTGTCTTGTGTAAATATTTGCATTTCTTTGGTTCAGTTTGCTCCCAGTTAAAAATTTTTTACAGATTCTGATTGTTATCTGTCAGTCCTAACTTTATATTCTTCTCAGGTATTATATGGGCTTCCCCAGGTTGTGCTAATGGTAAAGAACCCTGCTGCCAATGCAGGAGACGTAAAAGATATGGGTTTGAGACCTGGGTTGGGAAGATTCCCTGGAGAAGGAAATGGCAACTCACTTCAGCATTCTTGCCTTTAGAATCCGATGAACAGAGGCGCCTGCTATAGTCCATAGGATCCCAAAGAGTTGGACACGACTGAATCAACTTACCACAGGGTGTCATACCCTTTTTCCTTCATAGGTATTTAGTAGGAAATTGGAGAAGGTTCATCAGAGGCTTGTAGCCAGACTTCATTTTAAACTGGGAATCTCTGATTCAATGATTTTTAATCAGATACATAAGCAATGTGCAGTAGAGCTGATTAAAACATTAAACTACAATTTCCTTAAATAGAGTATTTCTGTTTTACTCTATATCTGTCACTGTATTATCACAAGCTATCAGATATGCTAGGAGATAATTATTACTTCCAGAATTAAAACCTGACACCACTTAACACAACTTTCCAATACAGAGATTTACAAATTATTTTGGCACTCCAAATTATGGTTCCCATACCACCCCCAAGAATCCCATTGACAGAGGAGCCTGGCAGGCTACAGTCCATGGGGTCACAAGGGTTGGACACACCCTAGTGACTAAAACACCACCACCACTCCCCAAGAAAAAAAATCTTATATTTCTCAGTACATTTGATTAATTGTAAAAGAAAGTCTTTTACAGACTATTTTACAAATAGTTTTGGTAAAATACATTTTACAATATGTATTTTACAAAATGATTTTACAAAAATTGTAAAATCAGTTTTTAATTGCTGATTTCATCAAAGACCTTGGGAAATATAATTTGTGGTACTTTAATTCTCATTTCCAGATGTAAAACAGAGGTAGAGTTAGTTCGGTTTCTTTATTTGTCCATTTCTTCTCAGAATTTTCCTACATCACGTGAGCTCTATCAACGTTGAAAAGACCCCATTTTAACCATGTGGAATACAAAGATTCATGTATAGTATATTGATTCTGTTTAGTAAAACTTACACCAACTTAATAAAAATAGAGACATTTTTGACACTGTATATCAAAACAATTCTATGATATGACTCCATCAATGTGCAAAATTACTTAAATCTCCTTCCTCCATGCTTTAAAGTGAATCATAAACTATCCCTCTGATACTGATGTTTTACAAGATACATGACATTTTCTGTTCCCATGTATGCTACAATATAAAAAATCCATTTTATAGGTTAGAAGTTAGCTGACAGCTATCTTTTCTCTATTATTCACCATCTAAATTTTCTAAAAGTGTTTTTGAACATACATACACTCAACTCATTACAGTAGGTCCTCAGAAGGGTAATTTCAGGTACCTTAATCTGATAAAAGGAGATAAATGCAAAAGCAATAAGAGAGGGTTACATTTTTATTTTATTGCTCTTCTCCAAAAAATTGTGCAAAGAAATTTTACTTGAATCCAAGTTTTACAAAACAAACAAATACATTTTGTAAATATTATCACTGGAATCATCAAAAACTTATTTCATGAAATCTGTATTTCATATGTGTTTGGAGGAAATTTTATGACACTGTTTTTTAGTAAATGCACATTCCATTATTTACCCACATTTGTTGAGTACTTAATATGTATTAGCAAAGTGTTAATTGTGCTACATAATGTTGTCACATTGTGTTCTCACAATCTCTTTCATTTTACTTCTCCATTTAATAGAAAAAAATTGAGACTTGGAGAGCTTCAATAACTGGCAAAAGTCATGTAACTGTCAAAGGACAGAGTGAGACTCTGTTCTTCCAAAGCAGGCTTAATGCTACTAATGTCAGAAATTCATGAATTCTCAATCAGTTAAAAAATAAAGGTATCTACAGATAACATCATATTTTCTGATTAGAAGCTAAAAGCTTTACCACTAAGATTAGGAACAAGTCCTAGATCAGATCAGACCAGATCAGTCGCTCAGTCATGTCTGACTCTTTGGGATCCCATGAATCGCAGCACGCCAGGCCTCCCTGTCCATCACCAGTTCCTGGAGTTCACTGAGACTCACGTCCATCGAGTCAGTGATGCCATCCAGCCATCTTATCCTCTTTCGTCCCCTTCTCCTCTTGCCCTCAATCCCTCCCAGCATCAGAGACTTTTCCAATGAGTCAACACTTCGCATGAGGTCGCCAAAGTACTGGAGTTTCAGCTTTAGCATCATTCCTTCCAAAGAAATCCCAGGGCTGATCTCCTTCAGAATGGACTGGTTGGATCTCCTTGCAGTCCAAGGCACTCTCAAGAGTCTTCTCCAACACCACAGTTCAAAAGCCTCAATTCCTTCTTCACAGTCCAACTCTCACATCCATACATGACCACAGGAAAAACCATAGCCTTGACTAGATGAACCTTTGTTGGCAAAGTAATGTCTCTGCTTTTGAATATGCTATCTAGGTTGGTCATAACTTTCCTTCCAAGGAGTAAGCATCTTTTAATTTCATGGCTGCAGTGATTTTGGAGCTCAGAAAAATAAAGTCTGACACTGTTTCCACTGTTTCCCCATCTATTTGCCATGAAGTGATGGGACCAGATGCCACGATCTTTGTTTTCTGAATGTTGAGCTTTAAGCCAACTTTTTCACTCTCCTCTTTCGCTTTCATCAAGAGGCTTTTGAGTTCCTCTTCACTTTCTGCCATAAGAGTGGTGTCATCTGGGTATCTGAGGTTATTGATATTTCTCCCAGAAATCTTGATTCCAGCTTGTGTTTCTTCCAATCCAGCATTTCTCATGATGTACTCTGCATATAAGTTAAATAAACAGGGTGACCATATACAGCCTTGACGTACTCCTTTTCCTATTTGGAACCAGTCTGTTGTTCCATA
>NW_011494833.1:1630647-1669315 GCF_000754665.1 Bison bison bison
TGTTGGCATACTGAGTGCAACACTTTCACAGCATCATCTTTCAGGATTTGGAATAGCTCAACTGGAATTCTATCACCTCCACTAGCTTTGTTCGCAGTGATGCTTTCTAAGGCCCACTTGACTTCACATTCCAGGATGTCTGGCTCTAGGTCAGTGATCACACCATTGTGATTATCTGGGTTGTGAAGATCTTTTTTGTACAGTTCTTCTGTGTATTCTTGCCATCTCTTCTTAATATCTTCTGCTTCTGGTTAGGTCTATACCATTTCTGTCCTTTATGGAGCCCATCTTTGCATGAAATGTTCCCTTGGTAACTCTAATTTTCTTGAAGAGATCCCTAGTCTTTCCCATTCTGTTGTTTTCCTCTATTTCTTTGCATTGATCGCTGAAGAAGGCTTTCTTATCTCTTCTTGCTATTCTTTGGAACTCTGCATTCAGATGTTTATATCTTTCCTTTTCTCCTTTGCTTTTTGCTTCTCTTCTTTTCACAGCTATTTGTAAGGCCTCCTCAGACAGCCATTTTGCTTTTTTGCATTTCTTTTCCATGGGGATGGTCTTGATCCCTGTCTCCTGTACAATGTCACAAACCTCATTCCATAGTTCATCAGGCACTCTATCTATCAGATCTAGGCCCTAGATGAAACAGACCAATTCCTTGAAAGACACAAGATGCCAAAACTCACACAAGATAGAAAACTTGAATAGACCTGTATCTATAAAAAATTGAACCAATAATTAATAATCCCCCCAAAGAGAAAAAACACTAGGCATAAATGGGTTCGTTGGTGAAGTCTATAAAACATTTACAAAGAAGGTATGTTGATTCTCTACAACCTCTTTTAGTAAGCAAAAATGGAAGGAATTCTTTCTAACTCATCCTATGAGGCCAACATTACCCTACTATCAACAGTAGACAAAGATAGCGCAAGAAATCTATAGACTAGTAATTATCTTGAATATCAATGCAAAAGCCCTCAACAAAATATTAGCAAATCTAGTGCAACAATGTATAGGAATAATTACACAACATGACCAAGTGGGATTTATCTCAGGTATGCAAGGCTAACTCAACATTTAAAAATCAGTTAACATACTCCATCACATCAACTGACTAAAAAAGAAAAACCACATGATCATGTCAATAGATGCAGAAAAAGCATTTGACAAATTTCACCACCCACTCATGATAAAATCTATTGGTGAACTAGTAGAAGAGAAAACTTTCTCAATTTGATAGAGAAGGTCTACAAAAACCTACAACTGACATTATATTAATAGTGAGAAACTTGAAACTTTCTTACTAAAACCTTACTAATTTTCTTACTAAAAGAACAAGGCAAGAATATCCCCTCACCACTTCTTTTCAACATTACACTTGAAGTTATAGCTAATGGGAATGAAGTACGATTAGGAAGAATTAAAATGTCTTTGTTTACAAATGACATTATTGTCTATGTAGAAAATCTGAAAGAATCAAAAATAACAAAAAAGAAACTCTTGGAACTAATAAACAATTATAACAAGATTTCAGGATACAAATTTAATATACAAAATTCAATCAATTTCGTATCTACAAGTAATGAGCAAGTGGAACTTGAAATTAAAAACACATCATTTACATTAGCACCAAAAAGTTAAATGCTTAGGTGTAAGTCTAACAAATTATGTATAAGATCCCTTTGAGAAAATTACAAAAGTATGATGAATGAAATCAAAGGAAGGCTAAATAAATGGAGAAGCATTCCATGTTCATGAATAGGAAGAATAAATACTGTCAAGATGCCAGTTTTCCCCATCTTGATCTGTAGATGTGATTCAATCTCAATCAAAATCCCAGAAAATTATTTTGAGGACATTGACAAATTGATTCTAACATTTATGTGCAGAGGCAAAAGACCCAGAATACCAACACAATACTGAGGAAAACAAAGTTGGAGGACTGGTGCTACTATCTCTAAGACTTACTATAAAGCTACAATCATCAAGATAGTACAGTATTGCAAGAAGAACAGACACATAGATCAATGAAACAGACAGCACTGACATAAATATAGTCAATTGATCCTTGACAAAGGAGCAAAGTTAAAACAATGGAGCAATAATAATCTTTTCAACCAATGGTGCTGGAACAATTGGACATCCACTTGCAAAAAAAAAAAAATTAATTTAGATACAGCCCTTATACCTTTCACAAAATTTAACTCAAAATGGATCATAGCCTTAAATGTAAAACACAAAACTATAAAAGTCCTAGAAGATAACACAAGAACAAAGTTATATAACCTTGGTTATGGAGATGGTTTTTTAAATACAACACCAAAGACACAATCCATGAAAGAAAGAATGATAAGTGAGCTTCATTAAAATTAAAAATTTATGCTCTGTGAAATACAATGTCAAAAAATGAGAAGATAAGCCACAGACCGGAAGAAAATATTTGCAAAAAACACATCTGATGGAGACTGTTTCTTACAAATACAAAAAGAATGTGTAAAACTCAACAATGAGAAAAACAATAAGCTAATTAAAAAATAGGGTAAAGACTGTTAGCAGATTCCTCACCAAAGAAAATATGCAGATGGCAAGTAATCATATAAAAAGATGCTTCACATCATAGTTAATCAGGGAAATGCAAATTATTTTTTAAGTTTCTTTAAAAATTTTTTATTTTATATTGGAATATAGCTGATTAACAATGTTGTGTTGATTTCAGATGTACACCAAAGAGATTCAGTTTTACATATGCCTATTCTTTTTTAAGTTCTTTCCCCATTTAGATTATTACAGAATATTGAGCAGAGCTTCCTGTGCTATGCAGTAGGTCCTTGTTGATTATCTATTTTAAATATCAGATCAGATCAGTCGCTCAGTTGTGTCCGACTCTTTGCGACCCCAAGAATCGCAGCACGCCAGGCCTCCCTGTCCATCACCAACTCCTAGAGTTCACTCAGACTCACGTCCATCGAGTCAGTGATGCCATCCAGCCATCTCATTCTCTGTCGTCGCTTAAAACAAAGACAGGCCACTACGTACCTATTAGAATGACCAAAATCCAGAACAGTGACAACACCAAATAGTGGCAAGGATGTGGAGAACAGAAAGTCTTATTCATTGTTAGTAGGAATGTAAAATGTTACAGACATTCTGGAAAACAGTTTGGCGGTATCTTACAAAATTAAACATACTCTTATCATCAGTCAGCTAAGTTCAGTCACTCAGCTGTGTCTGACTCTTTGCAACCCCATGGACTGCAGCATGCCAGGCCTCCCTGTCCATCACCAACTCCTGGAGTTTACCCAAATTCATGTCCATTGAGTTGGTGATGCCATCCAACCATCTCAACCTCTGTTGTCCCCTTCTCCTCCTGCCTTCAATCTTTCCCAGCATCAGGGTCTTTTCAAATGAGTCAGTTCTTTGCATCAGGTGGCCAAAGTATTGGAGTTTCAGCTTCAACATCAGTCCTTCCAAAGAACACTCAGGACTGATCTCCTTTATGATGGACTGAGTGGATCTCCTTGCAGTCCAAGGGACTCTCTAAAGTCTTCTCCAACACCATAGTTTAAAAGCATCAATTCTTCATATATTCCAGCAATTGCACTCCTTGGTATCTAACCCCACACCACCCCCAAGAAAAAAAACCTGAAATCTTATATTTGCAGAAAACCTGCACGTGGATATTTACAGACATGACATTCCAGAAAAGGCAAAACTATGGAAACAATAAAAAGATCAATGGTTGCCAGGGACTTTTAGGGAGGAATGAACAGATGGAGCACAGTCCAGACTTGAGTGATTCTGAAATGTCAATATGGGCAACTCTATGCATGTGTGGAAGCAGGGCTCTGTGGGCAATCTTTTACCATTCAATTTTGCTATGAACCTAAAATTGCTCTTTAAAAAAAAAATGAAACCAAGCTACATCAAGCTACATAGGATCAATGTGTGATAAGAAGAGGGATAGTTTTAAAAGATCTTTTTCAATGTCAACCATTTTTGAAAAGTCTTTATTTGAATTTGTTATAGTATTGGTCCTGTTTTACTTTCTGATGTTTTGGCTGTGAGGCATATGGGATCTTAGCTCCATGATTGGAGATCAAGCCTGCACCCCCTGCATTGAAAGGTGAAGTCTTAATGACTGGACCACCAGGGAAGTCCTCCAAAGAGGGATTCTTTTTTTTTTTTTTAATTTTATTTTATTTTTAAACTTTACATAATTGTATTAGTTTTGCCAAATATCAAAATGAATCCATCACAGGTATACATGTGCTCCCCATCCTGAACCCTCCTCCCTCCTCCCTCCCCATACCATCCCTCTGGGTCGTCCCAGTGCACCAGCCCCAAGCATCCAGTATTGTGCATTGAACCTGGACTGGCATCTCGTTTCATACATGATATTTTACATGTTTCAATGCCATTCTCCCAAATCTTCCCACCCTCTCCCTCTCCCACAGAGTCCATAAGACTGTTCCATACATCAGTGTCTCTTTTGCTGTCTCATATACAGGGTTATTGTTATCATCTTTCTAAATGTAAGGGAACCCTCTTACACTGTTGGTGGGAATGCAAACTAGTACAGCCACTATGGAGAACAGTGTGGAGATTCCTTAAAAAACTGGAACTAGAACTGCCTTATGATCCAGCAATCCCACTGCTGGGCATACACACTGAGGAAACCAGAAGGGAAAGAGACACATGTACCCCAATGTTCATCGCAGCACCGTTTATAATGGCCAGGACATGGAAGCAACCTAGATGTCCATCAGCAGATGAATGGATAAGAAAGCTATGGTACAAAGAGGGATTCTTAAGTGGAAAAACTGAAAATAATTTTTACAAGATCAAATTTCTAAAATGTTAGATTGAAATATATTAAAATTACTATTAAATATCAAAACTGTAAAGATTAAGTCTTCTATGACTCCTACTGGTCTGTACCTGGGTCTGGAAAATGTGCTTCAGTTTCTTCAACTGAGATTTTTATAATTATAGGTTTTATTGTACATGATTTTTTTCTACCTTATTAATTCTACTTATATTGTTTTTTCTGTCTTCAGCACTTTCACAGATGCATAAAGATGACTGGATTTCAGGAATCATGAATTCTGCTATGGTTGTTTTCTGCAGCATTTCTTTTGTTTTTAAACTTTGCTGATATTGTCCACAAATATGCTTTTATAAAGATATGTTCTCTGACTGGTGTGAAACAGGATTTTATAGACCTTTTCAACTTTGAAAAAGAAAATCTCACAGCTGGCAAACTCACATCCATTACTTAGAAGCCATTTATTCTTTAATAGCTTTCTGTCTCCTGTTATAAAATAATCCCCTGCACACTCCTTGGCTAAAGTGTCAGTAACTGCCTGCATCATATCCATTTTCATGTGATACTTCTTCATTCAGCACATCCATTATGTATCAGTGACTAATCAATGCAATAGGAAAATATTAGTAAACAAAGAAACAAAACTTCTTGCCTTCTAGGAGTTTACATTACATACAGGGAAACAGGCAATAAACATGGTGATGCAATTAATTATAGAGTAGTAAGTATGAACTGGAGAATCCCAGGGATGGGGGAGCCTGGTGGGCTGCCGTCTATGGGGTCGCACAGAGTTGGACACGACTGAAGTGACTTAGCAGCAGTAGAAGCAGCAAGTACGAACTGATATCTGAAAGTGATGTGTTAAGAATATTTTAAAGGACAAAAGGGGGATCCAAAGATGTTCAGTGTTTAGGAAGGATAGCTGGGAAGATCTAACTTAGGTGACTTGAGATCTGGAAGAAGAAAGGTATTTGAGATTTGACATAAGTTTGAGCAGACTTAAGCACAGTGGTAAAGAATCCGCCTGCCAATGCAGGAGATGAGGGAGACTCGGGTTCAACTCCTGGAGAAGGAAATGGCAACCCACTTCAGTATTATTGCCTGGGAAAAATATGGACAGAGGAGCCTGGTGGGCTACAATCCATGGGGTCACAAAGAGTTGGATACGATAGAGCATGCATGCACACAGTTACACCTTAGCACCCATCTGAGGACCAGGAGCCACTGACTGAAAATGGAGCACTGTGAACCTAAGTGCCCCAAAGGAGATGAAACCCACAATCTTGGCCTCACCTGTTCCCTGAAACAATAAGCTTTTTGTTGGTTAAGTTATGAATAAAAGTAAGTATTTTGAATCTGTAGGTTCTTCTTCCAGGGTCCTAGGTTTGTATCTTTTTTATGTTATTCTGGTGAGTGCAATTGGAGTTTGTTCTTTTCTGATGAGGGTGTTTGCAGTGTTTAGATTGGCAGAAGTTTATGAGCATATACGTGAACTTGTTCCTTGATGCTGGGACCAGCAGCATACTAATTCCCCTGCTCATCCCTTTCCTATTTATAGCACCATCAACACACAAGTCCTTCAATAGACACCTGACAAAGACTAGCAAGGACAGAGTGAGCAACTCTACACCATTGTTGCTTGAAGATAGTATTGTCTCCAGATCAATGAAGCACTATTTCTACAAGCAACCACAAGCACAGAGAATGTTATCTTGTAGTATCAAAGATTCCCTTAAAATTATATTAAACAAGATGCAATTTTTACATATTTAGCTACCAATATTGAAAGAGATGATCTGAATGTTTACTGTAATTTTTGCTAAGATTTTTTAAGCACAGAGATTTTAAAAAATATTCAATATTCCAAATTGCACCCTGCATTTATGAAATCCCTCCAGGTTCCGAAGACTGAATTTTAGACCTCCTGTTAGATGATAGAGAACCCAAAACAAACAACCCAAAGAAAGGCAATGCCAAAGAATGCTCAAACTACCATACAATTGCACACATCTCACACGCTAGTAAAGTAATGCTCAAAATTCTCCAAGCCAGGCTTCAGCAATATATGAACCGTGAACTTCCACATGTTCAAGCTGGTTTTAGAAAAGGCAGAGGAACCAGAGATCAAATTGCCAACATCCACTGGATCATCAAAAAGCAAGAGAATTCCAGAAAAATATCTATTTCTGTTTTATTGACTATGCCAAAGCCTTTGACTGTGTGGATCACAATCAACTGTGAACCAAAGCCTTTGACTGTGTGGATCACAATCAACTGTGGGAAATTCTTAAGAGATGGGAATACCAGACCACCTGACCTGCCTCTTGAGAAACCTGTATGCAGGTCAGGAAGCAACAGTTAGAACTGGACATGGAACAACAGGCTGGTTCCAAATAGGAAAAGGAGTACGTCAAGGCTGCATATTGTCACCCTGCGTATTTAACTTATATGCAGAGTACATCATGAGAAACGCTGGGCTGGAAGAAGCACAAGCTGGAATCAAGATTGCCAGGAGAAATATCAATAACCTCAGATATGTAGATGACACCACTACATATGGCAGAAAGTAAAGAAAAACTAAAGAGCCTCTTGATGAAAGTGAAAGAGGAGGGTGAAAAAATTGGCTTAAAGCTCAACATTCAGAAAACTAAGATCATGGCATCCAGTCCCATCACTTCATGGCAAATAGATGGGGAAACAGTGGAAACAGTGGCTGACTTTTGCTGGGAGCGCTCCAAAATCACTGCAGATTGTGATTGCAGCCATGAAATTAAAAGACACTTGCTCCTTGGAAGGAAAGTTATGACCAACCTAGACAGCATATTCAAAAGCAGAGACATTACTTTGCCAACAAAGATCCATCTAGTCAAGGCTATGTTTTTTCCAGTAGTCATGTATGGATGTGAGAATTGGACTATAAAGAAAGCTGAGTGCTAAAGAATTGCTGCTTTTGAACTGTGGTGTTGGAGGAGACTCTTGAGAGTCCCTTGGACAGCAAGAAGATCCAACCAGTCCATCCTAAAGGAAGTCAGTACTGGGTGTTCATGGGAAGGTTGAAGCTGAAACTCCAATACTTTGGCCACCTGATGTGAAGAGCTGACTCATTTGAAAAGACCCTGATGCTGGGAAAGATTGGGGGCAGGAGGAGAAGGGGATGACAGAGGATGAGATGGCTGGATGGCATCCCCAACTCAATGAACATGAGTTTGGGTAAACTCTGGGAGTTGGTAATGAACAGGAGGCCTGGTGTGCTGTGGTTCATGGGGTCACAAAGAGTCAGACACAACTGAGCAACTGAACTGAACTGAACTGAAAACAAACAAGCAAAAACAAATCAAGATGGCACATAAGAGTTTCATATCTTTATTTTCCCCTTGAATGTCAACAGAATGGGAATTGCATAGAAAATTCTCTATCTACAATTTCTCAATCGTGGACTTGGGAACACACCGACAAAGTTCATCCTTACTGTGACATCTTAATGTATCTTTCTCATGATAGCCCAGAGGAACCAGAAAATTAACTGTGTATTTCCATACCACACTCACTCTCACTCTGTCTTCTCATGCCCTGCTTGAGAACTCTTTTCCTCGAGTATCTTAAACAAGTCTTTGATATTTGCTGTAATAATGAAAAGGGTATTGAAAGTAGGATTCATCTTACGTAAGGAGTTAATATAAGATTTAAGATTTCTTCAAGCACTGATTAGTAATGGGATCTCATAAAACATCAAAGGGCATTTATTCCATGAAAATAAGAGTAACAGTAAAAAATAGTACAATTTGAAGAGCAGGCGTCTGATGTAGGCTTCTCTAACAGACTAGTCTTGCAGAAGGGGCTAACGGATAACTTTGCTGAAGTCCAGGTCTCTGTAGTTGATTGCCCTGATTTAACTAAGGAGCCATTTACCTTTCCTATAAAAGGCATCTGTGGAAAAACTAGAATTGCAGAAGTAGGAGGTGTGCCTTACTTACTGCCTCTTGTAAATGAAAAAAAAGTTTATGATTTAAATAAGATTGCAAAAGACATCCAGCTTCCTGGAGCTTTTGTTCTTGGAGCAGGAGCAGGCCCATTTCAGACTCTTGGATTCAATTCTGAGTTTATGCTACTTGTTCAAACAGAAAGTGAACATAGACCTCCTGTGAATGGAAGTTACTTTGCTCGGGTTAACCCTGCAGATGGAGGGTGTCTACTAGAGAAATACAGTGAGAAATATCATGATTTTGGGTGTGCATTACTGGCTAATCTTTTTGCCAGTGAAGGCCAACCTGGGAAGGTCATTGAGGTGAAAGTCAAAAGAAGAACTGGAAAACTTAACTTTGTGACATGTATGAGGCAGACTCTTGAAAAACATTATGGAGATAAGCCTGTAGGAATGGGAGGTGCTTTCATAATTCAGAAGGGAAAAGTGAAGACTCATATTATGCCTGCAGAATTTTCTTCCTGTCCATTGAACTCTGATGAAGACGTGAATAAATGGTTGCATTTTTATGAGATGAAGGCTCCTTTGGTTTGTCTGCCAGTTTTTGTCTCCAGAGACCCCGGGTTTGATTTGCGGTTGGAGCACACTCATTGTTTCAGTCATCATGGAGAAGGTGGACACTACCATTATGACACCACCCCAGATATAGTGGAGTACCTCGGATACTTCTTACCTGCCGAGTTTCTCTATCGCATTGATCAACCAAAAGAGACCCATTCATTTGGGCGAGATTAAATCATCTGGTACTTGTTTAGAAAAAGTAATAATTAACTAAGGTTAATTGATTGATTAACTCATTAATTGATACTAATATAAAGTCTAATAGAAATGATCTCACTACTTAAGCCCTATTTTGGGGGGCCTTTAAAATGAAAGTTATGTTAACATTGGGTTCTGTGTTATTTCACAGATCTATCTGAAAGGGACTATTGGGAACACAATACACATGATGGAGATGTTCTTCATTATTTTTAATCTAAAAATCATTCTTATGTTTATAATTAAGTATAAACATGATTAAGAATTAAGTGATTATTCCTACTGCTAAGTCGCTTCAGTCGTGTCCGACTCTGTGTGACCCCGTAGACGGCAGCCCACCAGGCTTCCCCATCCCTGGGATTCTCCTGGCAAGAACACTGGAGTGGGTTGCCATTTCCTTCTCCAATGCAGGAAAGTGAAAAGTGAAAGTGAAGTTGCTCAGTCGTGTCCAACTCCTAGCAACCCCATGGACTGCAGCCTACCAGGCTCCCCTGTCCATGGGATTTTCCAGGCAAGAGTACTGGAGTGGGGTGCCATTGCCTTCTCCTAGCTAATGGTAATTTACATTTGTATAACATTACTCAATTTTTAGTCTCACAACTGCCAAGTGGATGTTTCTGGGTATTAGAAAGATCAGTGTTGGAATATTGATTATTGTTAAATCTTTCTACCGAATTTTTAAAATCCATTTTAGAAGTCAGAGTACACTTTTTTTTCATGGAATAGGTGGTCAGAGGGAGCACCTTTACTTCTTTTGGTGAAGTTGAACCATAATTAGAAGTTTGCAGTTTGCCTTTCACAAATGTCAGTTGGAAGCCGTTTGTATCTTGTTGGTTATTTGCAAGAAGAGAAGGGGAAAAAAAAGTATCAAAATATGACTTTGAAGTGTATATAATTTATAAGTGAGGCTGTTGCTATAAAGCGAGGCTGTTACTGTCCTTTGTGAAATATAAAATCATACTTTACCAGTTATAATGGTTGAGATTTTCCTCAGTGTTTTTCTATAATAATCATTTACCAAAAACACTCTCTAATCTTACAATACCAACACTACAGATTTAGGGGCTTTTTAGTACTAAGCATATAATAAATCATCAGGAAATATGTTTTGATTGTCTTTGGATGTTAACTATAATGTGTCCTATGAGTATAAATCCCTAAATATTACTTTTAAGTAAACACTAGTCTGTAACAAAAAAATGAACAAAAATGTTATATTCATAATAAAAAAAAATAGTACAATTTATTCAAAGTATGTACACTCATATTATCAGAATTGAAATTTTTCATTTGGATAAAAGGCCTTGATAGAAGTGACGATAGTCTTATGGATATCAATGTCTAGAAGTATTTGAAATGATGAATCACTGTAGTCATTGAGATTAAGAGGAGAAACTTACCTAGAGAAACAAGATTAGGAGAAAGAGAAGCAAATTGTACCTGCCTATTTGAGGCTAACTGAGGGATATAAATAAGAACAGAGTTGGAGCTCAGATAAGAGGGTCAAAGTCTTCATAAAGATTGAATTCTCCATAGTTTACTTCTAGGAACCCAGTGATAAAGTTACTGGTCCATTTACTGTTATTATCGGAGAAGGCTATGGCACCCCACCCCAGTACTCTTGCCTAGAAAATCCCATGGACGGAGGAGCCTGGTAGGCTGCAGTCCATGGGGTCGAGAAGAGTTGGACACGACTGAGCGACTTCACTTTCACTTTTCACTTTCATGCATTGGAGAAGGAAATGGCAACCCACTCCAGTGTTCTTACCTGGAGAATCCCAGGGATGGGGGAGCATGGTGGGCTGCCATCTATGGGGTCGCACAGAGTCGGACACGACTGAAGTGACTTAGCAACAGCAGCAGCACTGTTATTATACTTAAACCCATAAATAGATAAATAATAGATAGATGATAGGCAGATAGAGATATCAATATATAAGTGAGGTAAAAACAGCTCTCAAGTGTGAAGCATCATGTAGTTGGTTAGTTTCATTTTAAATCAAAAACTATGAATGACTTTGCCCAGTAGGTAATAATATGTATTTCCTGATGGGGTGAATTTTGTGAAATTGTTATGAGTACTGATGGCCGCATGCCTCTTTTTTCATCTTGCTGTCTCCAAGGACAGCTAACCTTATCAAAGAGGACTAGTAAAAATGGAATGTTACTTTTATTACTATCAACTAATATTTACTGAGAGCCTACTAGTACAGGCCATACTGTTCTTTGTTTCATTTATCTTCACAACACCCTGGTGGGGCAGTGACTATTATCTCTTTCTTCTGCCTTATGAATGAGTAAACAGCTCAGACATGGTAAACAATTCCCTGCAAAGAAAGTGTTAGAACTTCAATATGAACTAAAAATCTAACCACAAACCTTAGGTGTCTTTTCAGCAGCCATTACTGACCAGTTTTTATTCACTTACCTGCCATCTACTAAATTAGGTTTTGTGGAAAACATGATATGGTCCTAGGTAATTACATAGAATTTCTAGGCAGAGAAGGCTAAAATTCCAGCTTTGTCATTTAGAAGCTATTTAGCCTTGGGGAAATTACTTTTCTTCTCTAAGCATAAAGTGCTTCATCTATAAAATGAGGGTTAAAAATATGCCAATTCAGAGGATTGTTTTGATAAAGAAAATGTTGCAGAAAAATACTTAGTTCAGTGCCTCAGTCAAGGTAAATATTCAGGAAATGGAAACTTCTCTAATTGTGATAAATATGCCATGGCCTCTGCCCTCAAGGACAACAGATTTAAGGAAGGAAGATTAGATATATATCAAATGACTGTAATAAATAATTGAAGAAGGCATTGTGAGAGTTGAGAGTCAAGAGTGATAAATTCAAGCTAGTGAGATCATGGGTATCATTGAGAAGGAGGACACATTTTATTAGGACCTTGAGGAATTGGTGTCTGTAGACCCAGTGACAGGGCATCCCAAGGAGAAATATGAGCAATGCTGGAGGCAAGAAAATACTAATCTTGGGTAATAAACAAAGAGAATTGAGATTGACTTAAGTGTAAAATCCATATAGGAAAGCAGTGGAGACCAGAAAGTATATTAGAGACTTAAATGTACTGCTAAGGAATCCTTTCTTTACTTCTTGTTTTTGTTCAATTGCTAAGTCATGTCCAATTCTGTGACTCCATGGACTGTAGCCCACCAGGCACCTCTGTCCTCCACTATATCCAAGTTTGCTCAAATTCATGATGATTGAGTTTATGATGGTATGGCCTCTCATCTTCTATCACCCCTTCTCCTTTTGCCTTCAGTCTTTCCCAACATCATGGTCTTTTCCTAGAAGTCAGCTCTTTGGATCAGGTGGCCGAAGGATTGGAGCTTCAGCTTCAGCTTCAGCATCAGTCCTTGCAGTGAATATTTAGGGCTTATTTCCTTTAGGATCATCTGGTGTGATCTCCTTACAGTCCAAGGGACTCTCAAGAGTCTTCTCCAACACAGTGGTGGCACAATGGTAAAGAATCTGCCTGCCAATGCAGGAGACATGGATTTGATTGCTGGTTCAGAAAGATCCTCTGGAGGAGGCAATGGCAACCCACTCCAGGAGTCTTCCCTAGGAAATCTCATGGATAGAGGAGCCTGGCTGGTTACAGTTCATCGGGTAACAAAGAGTCAGACACAACTAAGCACACAGCACATAAGAAACCCCAGTGGAGATGAAGTGAGGAGTAAGATTTGCAACCTTTTCTACCCTATTCCCCAAAAGAGAAGTTAGTTTTTAGTTCATTTGATCTATTTGTATGTAAATAATCATTACATAGTTGACAGATGTTTCTAAAATTCAAAATAAGTATCAGGGCATGAGATTGAGGTTTGGAAATCATCAGATAGTAATTCAAAACAAGGTGTTGAATGAGATTATCTAGGTAGACGGTAGACTAAAGATGAGGAAAGAGCTTTAGGGAACCTCCAGTGAAGTGAAGTCGCTCAGTTGTGTCCGACTCTTTGTGTCCCCATGGACTGTAGCCTACTAGGCTCCTCCATCCATGGGATTTTCCAGCAATAGTACTGGAGTGGGTTGCCATTTCCTTCTCCAGGGGATCTTCCTGACCTAGGGATCGAACCTGGGTCTCCCACATTGTAGACAGATGCTTTACCATCTGAGCCACCAGGGAAGTCTGGAGAGGCATATTGCTGTTGCTCTTGGGATGTTCTACTGCTGTTCACTGTACATCTGAAACTTTGTGGACTCTCTCATGTTGCCTTAGACCTGAGCCAGAGTTATCAATACAAGCTTACTTTTAAAACATTAGATAATCCTCTACTGCATTATCTATTCTATAGGATTTTGGAATGGATTAGTCAGAAAATGACAAAGCAAAGTCATCGCAGTGAAGTAACATTTTTAATTCTACCAATTCTACCAGATCTCAGCAAGAGAGATAAAGAAAAAAGGTGCCATTATCTCCTTTGATTTACACCTCCTGAAAATATAACTCCATCTTCAAAGCCTGCACTTTTCATTTCTTGCTTATTTGAGTCTTTAAATCCTTGTTCAAATGAAAATACAGTGATACCTTCTTATTTTAACTCCCTTCTGAAGTGACCTTGACAGCCTAAAGAAGATCTTACAGTAGTTTCTTTTCTTGGGGTCTTGGTAAAAGAGGATGAAAATGCTGACTTGTCAACTAAACAGCATTGGATGGTTACAAATGAATGCACCCCTTCCCAGGGGATGAGGCTGTATCCAGGCAGAGACCGGCAGCCCTACAGCATTGCACATAAATGAGTGATGCACTGCAGATAAAATGCAAATCAACCTGTCTTCTGGGCAGCAAGCCCATTCAAGGAAGAAACCATGTTCTTTACTGGAAGCGCACCATCCTCCTTGTCCACATTCCCCAAATGCCTGTCATTTCTTCAAGAAAATATCAAATAAAGGACTAGCCTCAGCAAAGAAGCCAGTGTCCTACAGAGGAGGGACTTTGACCTTTCCAAGCAGCTATCAAATTATATTTCCTGAAGACAGAATCAGCTCCAAGGAGTTAGACGTGAGGAGAAATTTTATTTCTTTACTGATTCATTTCAAAGGATGTTTATAAAACATCGCAAGTAAAGCTGACTGAGAACATTTATGTCTATTTTCTAGCATTTGGAAGGTTGATGGTAGCTTTAAAATCTGTAATTTTGTAATAATGACTATCTTAAAGATAGAAAAGACTTTTAGAGTACACTGAGTCTATATATGTGACATAATCTATCCCTAGCAGGAAATTTCCTTTACAATGTTTCAGGAGGAATTTTCTTTTGCAGTATTCCTGGATAATTCTGCCTTATCTAGGGGCAGTGGGCCCACCCACTATAAGACAGCTCATCTCTTTGATTTAAAGTTCTAACTAATAGACAGTTCCTCCTGATAGAAAGACAAAGTGTGCATTACCTACCTTCCCCCATCCTGTCACTCTACTGAATCCTACCTGTTCTTCTACATGAGAGTTTTTACATATTCCAAGGATTCTTCTGATTGGTCACCACCAAGATGGCTCCGCCTACATTTGTGGTCCTTTTTCTCAAGCAGGTGGTCTGGTTCTCCAGGCCCTTCAGGAGTCTTACCCTTAGGGTTGCATGAGGCTCATTCTGGCGTTCAGGGGTGGCCAGCAGTGCAGGAGGCTCAAAGTGAAAGAAAGTGAAGTCGCTCAGTCATGTCCAACTCTTTGTGACCCCATGGACACCAAGCTCCTTCGTCCATGGGATTTTCTAAGCAAGAGTGCTGGAGTGGGTTGCCATTTCCTTCTCAAGAGAATCTTCCCAACCCAGGGATCAAACCCAGGTCTCCCACATCATAAAGACAGATGCTTTACTGTCTGAGCCACTGCAGGGTCTGTTCAAAAAGATCTCTCCCAAGACAGGCACGGAAATAGAACTGCCAGGCCTTTTTCATTCTGGTAAGGTGGGCAGCTTTCTCCAGACCATATCTACAAAGCATCCTGTTGACTTTTCAGTGGCCCACTCTTAAAAAGGAATTTACGGTCAATACTAGTTGCATGTTTGAGGAATATCTTATTAAAAAAGACAAAAATCACAAAAAGCAACAGGAAGGACACAGACATAATACAAGGAGAAAAAAAGATTTTAAATCTATATTAATACCCTCTGAGATAAAAATATTATATCCATGAAGCAAAAACAAGCTGCTTCAAAATATATTAAGAAAAAGATATGCATGCATAGTCACTTCAGTTGTGTCTGACTCTTTGCAACCCTATGGACTGTAGCCTACCAGGCTTCTCTGTCCATAAGATTTTCCAGGGAAGAATACTGGAGTGGGTTGTCATGTCCTCCTTCAGGGAGAAAGAGATATAAAGAATTAAAAATGAAATAAAGTAAATTTGAAGAAATCTCCTAGAAGGTAGAACCAAAATATAAAGAGTTAGAAAATGGAGGGGACTTCCCTGATGGTCCAGTGGTTAAGAATCTGCCTTCCAATTTATGGGACTGGGGTTTGATCCCTGGTCAGGGAATTAAGATCCAATATGCCTTGTGGCAATGAAGCCCAAATGCTACAACTAAGACCTGATGCAGCCAAAATAAATAAGTAAATAGATAAATAAATATTTTTAAAAGAGTTAGAAAATGGAGAGAAATAAGAAAATTGGACAACTTTTCCAGAATGTCCAACATACACATATAGGAGTCACAGAAAAAGAGGACAGAGAAAATATTAATAGAAAGTAAGAAATTAGCCATAAGATAACTGGAGAAACTTTCTCAGAATTGTAGGATATAAGTTTCCAGATTGGAAGAGCCCACTTCTTGCTCAGCACAGTGGATGAAAATAGACCTACACCAGAACTCCCGAAAATTTTCTGAAGACTAAAGATTAAAAAAAGATTCTAAAACTTCCAGAAGGAAAACTGATTTCTTACAAATGATCAAGAATCAGACAGTGTCAGATTATGCAGTAGAATGGACTCATTCCCTAGAACAATGTAAGTCAGAAGACCATGAAACATACTTTCAAAAAGAAATTAGTTTCAATAAACAATTTTATTCAGCCAACTTTCAATCAAGTAAAAGGGTAGAAAGAAAGACATTCTTAGATTTTTTTTTAAGGAAAAGATACAAGATCTAGAAAGTAGGGTATTCAACATAGCAACTTTGTCTATCAATCAAAAATATGAGCTGGTCCACAGTGTAAAAAAAAAACCCTGAGATATTTATTTTGCTAAAAGATATTGAAAAATACCTAATGAATCTGAACATATTGAGAGATTTACATCATTGAGAGAGAATTTGGGTATAAATTAATGATAGGTACATACAAACTGAATCAATTGGGAAAAGGGCAATTGTTAACTTCAGGGAGATCAAAAAGAAAATATTGATGAGAAAAGGAAAGAAACTGTGGTATATAACAGGACTCATCTATAACATATACTTTATAATGTAAAGATAAAATGGTTTTGTCATCCAGTAGTTTCCACAGTGTGGTGGTCCCTGGGCCAATCCAACAGCATCATCAACACCACCTGGAAACTTGTTGGAAATGCAAAATCTCTGGATCCTCCCTTACTGAATCAGAAGTGAGTAGGGAAAAGTTAGGGAGTTTGGGATGGACATGTACACACTGCTGTACTTAAGATAGATAACCAACAAGGTCGTAATGTATAGCTCAGGGAACTCTGCTCAATGTTATGTGACAGCCTGGATGGGAAGGTGTTTGGGGGAGAATGCATACATGTATATGTACAGCTGAGTCACTCTGCTGTCCACCTGAAACTATCATACATTGTTAATGGGCTATACTCCAATACAAAATAAAAGTTTTTTTTAAGAAGAAGGAAAGAAGGGAGTAGGACCTCTGAATGTATATTTATTCAAGTGATTCCAAGGCACTCTAAAGTTTGAGAATCATTGATCTGACCAAGGTTACAAAATCTAAACGACAGAAAGTGACAGGCTGTTTGCACGTGTGTAATAAGGATTAGGGTCTTCCCAGATGGTGCTAGTGGTAAAGAACCCATCAGCCAATGCAGGAGATTTGAAAGACGCAGGTTTGGGAAGATTCCCTGGAGAAGGGTATAGCAACCCACTCCAGTATTTCTGCCTGGAGAATCCCATGGACAGAGGAGCCTGGCGGGCTACAGTCCATAGAGTTGTAGAGCCAGACATGACTAAAACGACTTGGCGCACATGATGAGGATGAGCAGAGGAGAAATTTAGGAGCCAATGCTTAAAACAAGCATTAATAAAAACCAAGAAATGCAGCCTAAGCATGATATTTAGCGGTATGGAAGCAGAAAGGGTGAGAGAGCAGGTGGATGCTGCTGTTAAGTTTTATTTATGAATCTTGTAGGAAAGCTGACCCTTAAACTATGGCCATATTCCAATTGATAAAAATAAAAATTATAAAAGGGTAACTGATCTGCTCAGTCCAACTGACCTGATAGTCTCAGGTTCACCAAAATTAAGGATGTTTTCTTTTTGTAAATTATAAAGAGTAGCTGATCCATAAAAGAGACTTTGGTTATAGATATTAAGGACATATATTTTTATTTATCTTACTTTAACAACCACTCATACATCATAACCATGAATATTGTAAAATATTCAGCTAAAAATTGGTGTTACTTTATTATCCTATAGGTGAGGAATCTAACTGAACACCAACATATGGGGGAAAGCATGGCACCATGACTTCTGTTATTGAGCATGGTATGTGTAGCACATTATATATATATATATATATATGGGATTAAATGAAATTAAAGAGATTTTATATATGTATAATATATGTGTTAGGGCTTCCCAGTGGCTCAGTGGTAAAGAATCCACTTGCCCATGCAAGAGACATGGGTTTGATCCCTGGGTAGGGAAGATCCCCTGGAGGAGGAAATGGCAACCCACTCCAGTATTCTTGCCTAGGAAATCTCATGGACAGAGGAGCCTCGAGGACTACAATAGCCCACGGGGTCACAAAAGAGTCGGACATGACTTAGTGACTAAAAAATAACATAATATATGTATAATATATGTGTGTATACATATATATATATAATATATTTATTCTCATTTAATCCTTATAACAGTCTTAGGGAAAACGTGGTCATGCCTGGCTTAGAGATAAGGAAATCCTGGCATCAAGAGGTACTAAACATGATTAACATCACACAAGTGGTGGATATGCCTTCCGTGACCCCCTGTTTTTTTAGTTGGTAATCATTTGTATTGCAGCTAGTCAGATGGTGCAACATCTGCAGACAATTACAAGAGGCAGAGGATCCCATCCTTCTGCTTTGATACAAGGAGCTCAGTAAGTTACAATGAGTAAGTGGCTCTATAATTTTCTCTGTAGTCTTTAACTAACATAATAATTTATTAGTCACCAAAATGTCAGAGACAGTTTACTAGCCAGTGGAGGTATCCTCCTTCTATAAAAGATCAGGCATAACATGCTTCCCAGGTGACCCAATGGTAAAGAACCTGCCTGCAATGCAAGAGATGCAGGCAGTGCAGGTTCGATCCCTGGGTCGGGAAAATCCCCTGGAAGAGGGCATGGCAACTCACTCCAGTATTTTTGTCTGGAGAATCCCATGGACAGAGGAGCCTGGTGGGCTACAGTCCATGGACTCGCCAAGAGTAAGACATGACTTAGTGACAGAGCACAGCACACATACATCCCTAGCAGATTCAGGCTCCCAGCCTCTGCTCCACAGCCCCCATGGCTACTTCAACTGAGCTACTCCAACCTGAGTGCTGGGTTTCTTTTGTTCAGAACTCTCCACCCTCAAGCTGACTTAGTTCAACTGTGTGTCCACCCTGAAATCCTTTCACTCAGGAAATTGGAGGCATACACACCTAATTTCACAGATGTGTAGGTCCCTTAAATAAGCTCAGCAAGCATGCAAAATGATTACTAATGATGCTGTGACAGATTTCAGAGTGATACTTGATATTTGGGGGCCAGCTGAAAATAAGGGTGTTTTCTCTTTAGAGTCTGAGGACGGTTTGATTCTTTCTATTGAAGTAAGAAGAAAATTGCAGGATTCCCCAAAGAAAAATTCACTGAAATGATCCATAAAAGTAGTGTCAACACTATGCAAATCATTTCTAGCTCATCTCGCATCTTCTGCATGAAGGAAAGATTCAGGCCTTTCCCCAGAGGTTCAGGCCCCATCACGGATTCAGATGGCTCATAGCCAGGGAGACAGCAGATCTGACCTGTCGTCCATTCCAACCAGGGATTAGATAGATCATGAGGATGGCAGTCAAGTGTTATAACCCCTTTCTTTTCTTGGTTTAGCCAAAAAGTTCAGGTTTTTCCATAAGATATTAAAGAAAAACCCAAATGAACTTCTTGGCCAATCCAACACTTCTCTCATCAAAGAAAGGTGTCTTCTCAATAGGACACATTTCTATTCTTTTTTAAACCTTTCTTCTTGTGAAATGTAAAATATAGCACTTCCACAGAAAAATCCATAAAATATAAATGTAAAGTTTAATAAATTATTGTAAAGTAAACATCCCTAAAACCATCTCCAAGGACAAAAGAGAACATTCTTGCATTCCTGAAATAACCCTGATCTAACTTGTATGGTAATTATATCCTTGCTTTTCATATATCAATAGGTTTAATATTTATGTATGAATTTCCAAATAACATAGTTTAATTTTGCTATTTTTGAGTCTTATATAAATGGAATTGAACAGTCTGACTTTTTGGTCTGGCTTCTCTTGCACATTATTATTCATATTTTTCATTATTATACTTTTGAGATATCTTTACAGGCTTGGTTAAAAATGAATACCAGACATTCATTCATTTTCATTGGTGGATAGTGTTTCCTTACATAAAATATTAAAATGGATCCATTCCTGTTGATGAACATGTTTTTTTTTTTTTTGTCCTAATGTGGGACATTATGAATAACACTGCTGAGAATGTTTTTATACATATCCCAGTTCACTCTGAAAGTCACTATTAGACACAAAAAATGAGCAAATCTAAATTCAAAGCCCAAAGAGGCTTTTAAAAGGGAATTTTCAAATCTTAATACGTTTTTTTTTTTCTTTTGCTGCAAATGTATAGTCAATCCTGAAAAGGAAGGCACAGATCCTGATACCTTACTAGTCCATTTGTTCTGCCTGCTTTCTGTGAGCTGGAAAAAATATTTTCATGACAATATCAGATGAATTGAGAATCCTAAAAACCTTTTTTTCCAAGAGAACCTCATAACACCTGGGTTCTAGAACCACTGTGCTACTATTTGCCAATGGTAAGACCTAGGACCAGATGCCATGATCTTAGTTTTCTGAAGGAGATCAGTCCTGGGTGTTCTTTGGAAGGACTGATGCTAAAGCTGAAACTCCAATACTTTAGCCACCTCATGCGAAGAGTTGACTCATTGGAAAAGACTCTGATGCTGGGAGGGATTCGGGGCAGGAGGAGAAGGGGACGACAGAGGATGAGATGACTGGATGGCATCACCGACTCGATGGACAAGAGTTTGGGTGAACTCCGGGAGCTGGTGATGGACAGGGAGGCCTGGCATGCTGCAATTCATGGGGTTGCAAAGAGTTGGACATGACTGAGCGACTGAACTGAACTGAAGACCTAGGGGAAGTGACCTGACTTCACTAAGATTCAATTTTTCTTTTATTTCGAACTCAAAAGGGAATCAATTATTATTATGTGTAAATTATGTAGAAGGCATTTTGCTATCCATGTAGCTAACTAGCTTATTTAAAACACTTCAAGAACTTTGTGAAATAGCTATTATTATCCACATTTTCTACTTAACTCTTTCTATCATCTCCCAGAATTGTTTTGAAGAATAAATAAAACAATAAATGCAATGGGTTTAAGCACATTTTCATTATAATTGATATGGTCTCATTATAATCTGTGGATTTTTTTTTAATGTTTTGAGACACTAAATGCAGTTTGTGCCTATCTGGCCAAAGCTGAATTTGTCCTCATATATACTTATGTCTGATCCTTTTATTTTTATTTATTTTAGTCTAGAGTTAAGTATGGGCTTCCCAGATGGTGCTAGTGGTAAAGAACCCATCTGCCAATGCAGGTGGTATAGGAGACATGGGTTCGATCCCCGGATCTAGGAAGATTCCTTGGACGAGGGCATGGCAACCCACTCCAGTATTCTTGCCTGGAGAATCCCATGGACAAAGAAGCCTAGAGGCTACAGTCCGTGGGGTCACAAAGGGTCAGAAATGACTGAAGCGAATGAGCACAGAGCACAGCACACAGTTAAGTACGGGAAGAAGAAAACAATAGGAAACACAACTTACATAGAATCTCAACTGAGTTTTCACCCGAACTTAGTAACTTTCTTTAAAATCACTTCAGTCCCCTGATTAAACTACAGTGAAAAAACTGGAATCCAGATTTTCAAAGCAGCTCTTAATTAAATAAGCCTCATGTCCCTGGAAAGTACTGCTTAGGACTAAGTATTCATTCAGGTTACTAAGGAAAATAAAGAGGAAAATGTGAGGATTTCTGTGGCTGCATTTAAAATCTATTTATTTTTCTCCATGTTTCAGCTTGAAGCTTTAACACATTCTTTCACTGTGACAGAAAGGGAAAACAGTTTCCGCAACCCCAGTTTACAAGGCTTGTCTTGACACAGGATTGGCGGGGAGGTACTCAGTCACTTTGAATCTGTGTCTTAGAATAAGAGGAAGCTGTCAAAGAAGAGAAATGAAATAATTACAGAGAAGGTTCTCTTCCCCCAACCCAGCCCTGCTGGTCCCCAGCTGTTCTTCTCTAATCTTTTGATGGCCAATAAGATAATGCATCCTGCCAACAAGATGAAGACCCCTTGGGCATCATAGCTGCTGATTTCCTCAAAATCAGAGGAAAAAGAAGTGTATGAGAACCATTATGCAGGGAAGATGTATACTGAGAACAAGCTGTGTATAATGTGCTATGTGAAATGATATTAGCAAACAGGGTTCAACTGTCAAATCATGGCATTCTTGCATAGATGTTATGTTTACCACTCAGCATTGCAGATAATGCAGAATTATTATTTTGAAAAAAAAAAGAAGATAAAGAACATCTATCCCCCAGGTACCCATCCACCCTCTAGTGTGGCAGTTTCTTAAGTCTGATTTGTTTTGCTGCTTTTTTATTTATTTTTTTTCTGTACAAATTTAGTATCTTGAAGCTAATCCCTTGGGCAGATATGTCAGAATCTTTAGCTCATGTCTGTCTGAAAGATTGATTCCCGAGTGTTCTTTAACATCACCTGAGAGCCTGAGGTAGAGACAAGAGCGAAGAGGAGCAGTGGGGATGGTGTTCCAGAATCTGAGTGAAAAAAGCACATCAGCCCAATGAAACACTAAGCTTCAGCCATTTGCACCTGGCTGTGTACCAAGCCAGAATTCTCATCATCAATACAACCCTGGAATTAGATACCATATAGTCCCTGACAAAGGACTTATCTGTGACAGAACTGAATATAATAAAATAATGTGATTGAGTGGATGGTATGGTGTATGTAATCTTTCCTTCTGGCTGCACTGTGATTAAGTCATACACAGTACACTTTCAGACTGGCTAAAGAATTTTACTAAATTCTCAACAGTTCACTAAGGAAATTATACATGCATTTTAAGAGGAAGCTAACTATGACACCAATGAAATTCTGATTTCTAATTGGAAGGTTCAAAATAATACTCATGGCAGCAGGCTACTTTCAGATTATTAATATGCTTGCATCACTTTTGAAATTCCTAGTGGACTCGGGAAACAATACACACCTTCTCTGAAGGGGAAAAACAATAATCAAGAGGAAACAGCCCCTGGAAATAGCTGAACAATTTCAGGACAACCCAGTCTTCTGTATAGTCAGACACCAAACAATTTAACTGCAGCTCCGAGTCCAGAGGCCAAAATACATCATTGTCTTCTAATGAACAAGACTTTCATGCATTTTTAAAGGGTAAGAAATAGTCTCCATAGCAATAGCTGCAATTATTTAAGTACTTCCTTCTTGCCAAGCACTGTACTAGGGGATTCACACCCCTAACAGCCAAGCTTCTCCACGACTTTACAAATAAAATAGCACCATGTCCATTTCATGTCCTCTCAACTGAAGTTCAGAGAGGCTAAATAATTTACAGAAATCACACAGTTGGTATGTGACAGAATGGGGTTGAAAATCTAATTCTGCCTCACTCCAAATCCTATTTTATTTGTATTTGTTATGCTACTTCAGCTTCTGTTTTTATTTATTTATTATTTTTAGCTGTGCTGGATCTTATTTGCTATGCATGGACTTTTTCTAGTTGCAGCATGCAGTCTCAGTAGTCACAACTCATAGGCTATAGAGCAAAGCGTGGGCTCAGTAGTTGTGGCCCAGGGGCTTAGTTGTCCTACAGCATGTGGAATCTTCCCAGATCAGGAATTGAACCCATGTCCCCTGCATTGGCAGGCAGATTATTAACCACTGGACCACCAGGGAAGTCCATACCTCTCTTTCTTTGGAGGATAATTCACTCATTCCTTCCTCCGTGCGGAAATTAGTCCCTGCCTAATTGTCTTGGGCTCCAAGATCACTGCCGATGGTGACTACGGCCATGAAATTAAAAGATGCTTGCTCCTTGGAAGAAAAGCTATGACAGACAGACCTAGAAAGTGTATTAAAAAGCAGAGACTTCACTTTGATGACAAAGGTCCATATAGTCCAAGCTATGGTTTTTCCAGTAGTCATGTATGGGTATGACAGTTGGACTATAAAGCTGAATACTGAAAAACTGATGCTTTCAAATTGTGGTGCTGGAAAAGACTCTCTTGAGAGCCCCTTGGACTGCATGGAAATCAAACCAGTCAATCCTGAAGGACACCAACTCTGAATATTCATTGAAAGGACTGTTGCTGAAGCTGAAGCTCCAATACTTTGACCATCTGATGCAAAGAGCCAACCCACTGGAAAAGACCCTGATGCTGGGAAAGATTAAAGGCAAAAGGAGAAGAGGGTGGCAGAGGAGATGGTTAGATAGCACCACCAACTAAATAGACATGAATTTGAGCAAACTGCAGGAGATAGTGGAGGACAGAAGAGCCAGGCATGCTACAGTCCATAAGGTCACAAAGAGTCAGACATGACTTAGTGACCGGACAGCAACACATATCAGGCACTGATCTAAATGCTAGAATGACAGCAGTGAATGAAACAAAATCCCTAGTCACATGAATCTCACATTTTAGTAATCAGTCTATAAAGAAACATAAAATAGGATATGGGGTGAGATTAATGGAATAGCTCAGTTAGTAAAGAATCCGCCTGCAATGCAGGACACCCCGGTTCAATTCCTGAGTCAGGAAGATCCACTGGAGAAGGGATAGGCTACCCACTCCAGTATTCTTGGGCTTCCCTTGTGGCTCAACTGGTAAATAATCTGCCTGTAATGCGGGAGACCTGGGTTCAATCCCTGGGCTGGGAAGATCCCTTGGAGAAGGAAAAGGCTACCCACTCCAGTATTCTGGCCTGGAGCATTCCATGGACTGTATAGTCCATGGGGTCACAAAGAGTTGGACATGACTGAGTGACAAGAGAAAGAAAACTGTGAATAAAATAGTAAGGAAAGACCTCTCCAAAGACAGAGCCTTGAGATTAGTACAAACAAAAAGAGGGAACAAGATAAATAAATATCAGGAAGAAGTAAATATTAGGAAGAAGAGTTTTCTAGGAAAGGAGGAAGGATGTGAAAATGTCCTTTGGCACATCCTCTCATCCTTTTGAGAGAGAAGTATGCTTCCAGAGTGAAGCAATGGCAAGGCTGAAACTGTTGGAACCAAGTAGACAAGGAAGGAATGTTGGAAAATAAGAACAAAGCGGGTAGTAAGGATCAACCTGGCAAATTCTCATTGGCTCAGTGGGAACTGGGATTTGTATTCTAATTATAATGATAAGCCAGAGGGTTGAAAATATAGTAATGATATCTTATTTTCATTTAAAAATGATTACTTTGGCTGCTATGAGGAGAATCAGCTTTAGGGGTTTAGGTTAAGAATGAAAGCAAGGAGAGGAGTTAGGTGACTATCTTAGGACAGTCAGGAAAGAGATCTCATATTCATGAATTGTAAGAATGAACTTTGTAAAGATGTTAATAATACCTAAAGTGATCTACAGATTCAGTGCAATCTTTCTCAAATTCCTATGACCTTATTATTATTTGTTATTTTTGCAGAATTGGAAAAGTTAATGGTGCATTTATATAAAATTTTCAAGGGCCCTGAATATTGAAAAAGGATAACAACCATCTGATTTCAAAACTTAGTACAAAAGTATATTAATCAAAACAGTGTGGTGCTGGCATAAGGATAGCTATACAGACTAATAGAATAAAATCAACAATTGCAAAATAATTTGTACATACATGTATTGCCACTTAATCTTCAGTGAGGGTGCCAAGTCCATTCAATGAGGAAAAATGGTCTCTTTAAAAAATGGGGTTGGGACAACTGGATATGTACATACAAAAAAAATGAATTTGGATGTTACTTTACACTGCATATAAAAATTAACTCAGAATGGAACAACCTAAATACAAGAGCTAAAACAGTGAGACTCTTAGAAGAAAACATAGGGTAAATCTTCATGAACTTGGATTTGGCAATGAATTCTTAGATATGACACCAAAATCACACAAAAAAATAGATATATTCAGTTCAGTTCAGTTCAGTTCAGTCACTCAGTCATGTCCGACTCTTTGTGACCCCATGAATTGCAGCATGCCAGGCCTCCCTGTCCATCACCAACTCCCGGAGTTCACTCAGACTCACGTCCATCAACTCGGTGATGCCATCCAGCCATCTCATCCTCTGTCGTCCCCTTTTCCTCCTGCCCCCAATCCCTCCCAGCATCACAATCTTTTCCAATGAGTCAACTCTTCACATGAGGTGGCCAAAGTACTGGAGTTTCAGCTTTAGCATCATTCCTTCCGAAGAACACCCAGGGCTGATCTCCTTTAGAATGGACTGGTTGGATCTCCTCGCAGTCCAAGAGACTCTCAAGAGTCTTCTTCAACACCACAGTTCAAAAGCATCAATTCTTCAGCGCTCAGCTTTCTTCACAGTCCAACTCTCACATCCATACATGACCACTGTAGACTTCATTAAAATCAAAACCTTTTGCACATTAAAAGACCTTATCAAGAAAGTGAAATAATCCACAGGATGGAAGAAAATATTTGCAAATCATTTATCTGACAAAGGTCCTGTACCCAGGATATATAAAGAAATTCTACAGCTCCATAAGAAAAACAACCCAATTTAAAAATTTAAGTATAATGCAAAAAAAAAAAAAGAAAAAGAATCATTCTTTTGGGAAGAAAAAAGTGACCTCACAAAAACGTAACAAAAGAGATTATTTTTTCTAAAAGCCCATCCTGTTGGCCTCTGCTGAAAATCCTACCCATGCATTAAGAGTCACTTTTACTCCCCTATTTGCCTTTAATCCTTCCTTGATTATCCCAACTTTGGTTGGTTGGCCTCTTCCTTCCTCTAACCCTGGCAGCAGTTACAGTTCATATTCTGCATCACAGTCCATAGTCTGCATATCCACAAATAGTGGGACTTCCTTCTCAATAATACTCACACCCATGTTCTTTTGTGCACTGTCTTTCCACCTCTTGAATGATTCTTCATTCATAAAATCCTCATCTCCAAAATCTCTACTCTGCAGAATACTGTCAAAATGAAAGATTATTAAGTGTTTTTAAATGAGTGTCACATCTGCCAAACAGGGCTAAATAAATAATTCCTCCTCTCTTCCTCCGTTTTGTATCTCTAGTGGCCAGCAGAACTCTTGGGTAAACAGTAAATGTGTCAATAAATAGGATAAAGGGTATTGATTGGTTCAACCCATTCTTATGCTGATCTTTTCTATTCCCTTTTGCATTATAGAATTTTTCAAAGCTATGGTGAAAGCACCCAGTGCTCTTTATGCTCCACCCTTCAATTAATTTCCCCTCACTATTGTCCTGCTTAATTACATAGGGCCTCTTTAGGCCCATCTCCAGTGATTAGTTGATGCAAAGTCTTGTTAGTAGATTTATTTTAAATTTCAACTTTAAGGGCTAATTGATAATGTCATTACAGTAACCAGTTCAGGAAAGCTGCCAATGTGTACACTATGAATTCATCACTGGTGAAAGCCCTTATTCTGACAAGCATGCACAGAATGTATAAAATATTCAGAATGGCAGCAGAGTTGCTCACGTAGCAGAAAATATCCCAACAGATATGCAGCTCAGCACAGCCCAGAAAACTCCATCATACAGGCCTAGTATTTCTAGTTATGGTAAAAGAGAAGAAATTCTTGGCAAGGTTTAAATCATGACCTGAAATCTAGGGACAGTGAGAAGCCCAGTGAGTGAATGTAAGCATTTTACTCACTGATATGGCAAAAGCATAACAACCACTTTGCAGTCCCTGAGTTCCTGGGACTTGATGACTCTAATCTTAGAGGGAAGGAAGTCAGTTACCCTATTTCACCCCAAATCTCAGCCACTCATAGCAACCAGCCATTTCAATAGTCTCCATGTCCCCTGGCCCAGCCGTATAGATCACAATCTTGTACACAATAGAATATTAGACTAGTGAGTTATTTATATCTTGTGGTCATTTTTTCTAGAAATACAGTGTTGGCTACTGAGAAACTTCCCAGGTGGCACAGGGGTAAAGAATCTGCCTGGCAATGCAGAAAATGCAAGAGATGCAAGTTCAATCCCTGGGTAGAGAAGATCCCCTGGAGGAGGAAATGTCAATACTCTCCAGCATTCTTGCCTGGGAAATTCCATGGAGAGAGGAGCCTGGTAAGCTACAGTCCATGGGGTCACAAAGAGTCGGACATGACCGAGCAACTGAACACTGACTGAGAAACTCGTGCTGTCAAACATGAAGAGCTTTTCTCAAGGTCACATACAAGTGGCTGTTGGAAATTCCATTGCATAGAAGCAACCAACATAAATGAAGCATCTGTGAGTTGTGATTTCTGCAGTACATATTAGAAAATTTTCCTTCCTGCTACTTTAGAATTTCTTCTGTAGCAAACTCCAGAAAGTGAACAGTTGAGTTTTATTCCTTAATTAGAAATAAGGAACAGAATTGCAGATGCACCTAGGATAGGTGATCCAGCAACTACACTTGCACCAGAAAAAAATCACAAAGCTGCTCTCCTCAGATTCTTCATCTATTACTAGTCAGATAGTACTCATTAATTATAGCAGAGCAGAGATTAGAAATGCAATTTTAAAAAATGAGCAGAGAGAGACAAAGGCAAATGTGGCTTCTAGAAACAATGATTTCCATTGAAGTATTTTAATTGCTGTTCTTTCACGCTCTCTAAATTATAAGATGCACAGAACTGACTTTGAAGACTCTGAAGGAAGATAAAAATGCAGCCCGTGTATTTAACACTCTGCCTCTCAAATCCAGTTAATATGATAAAAGGAATACAAAAAGATATCGAAACCTACACCTGTGTCGAGAATATCAACATCTTCAGGTATGCAGATGATACCACTCTAATGGCAAAAAGTGAAGAGGAACTAAAGAGCCTCTCGATGAGGTGAAAAAGGAGAGTAAAAAAGCTGGCTTAAAGCTCAACATTAGAAAAACTAAGATAATGTCCTTCGATCCCATCATTTCATGGCAAACAGATGGGGAAAAAGCAGAAACAGTTACAGATTTTATTTTCTTGGGCTCCAAAATCACTGCAGATGGTGACTGCAGCCATGAAATTAAAAAAGCACTTGCTTCTTGAATTAAAAGCTATGACAAACCTAGATAAGGTATTATAAAACAGAGATATGACTTTGCCAACAAAGGTTCATCTAGTCAAAGCTATAATTTTTCCAGTAGTCATGTACAGATGTGAGAGCGGGACCATAAAGAAGGTTGAGTGCTGAATAATTGATGCTTTCAAAATGTGGTACTGGAGAAAATTCTTGAGAGTTCCTTGGACAGCAAGGAGATCAAACCAATCAATCCTAAAGGAAATCAACCCTGAATATTAATTGGAAAGACTGATGCTGAAATTGAAGCTCCAATACTTTGGCCAACTGATGTGAAGAGCCAACTCATTGGAAAAGACCCTTATGCTGGGAAAGATTGAGGGCAAGAGGAGAAGAGGGCAAAGGGGGATGAGATGGTTGGATAACATCATCGACACAATGGAGTTTGAGCAAATTTCAGGAGATAGCAAAGGACAGGAAAGCCTGGCATGCTGCAGTCCACGGTGCGGCAAAGAGTTAGACATGACTTAGTGACTGCATAACAACAATGTGGAAATGAGGCATACTATTTAGCAATACTTTAATTATCCTCATATAATGTGTACCTTCTCCTCAGAGGTTAAATAGTTTCAAGGGCAAAAATCCAGCTCTGATGGTACTACAATTAGAACCCAGGACTAGGAATTCCTTGAGATATATTCCAACTAAATCAAGATAAGTGCATGAAAGAAGGGTATGGAAATAATGTTGAATACAAAGTCTTTTAAGACACTTGGAAGAAAATGCAAGAATAGCAATCTAGAAAATGTGATATTTATAAAAAATTCTCAAAGGGCACAAACTCATTTTTCTAATCATTCCAGCATCCATGAATAAGTATTCTATAAGTAAGAGTGGCACTCAATCTGTATCTTTTTAAAATTTTAAGACTCTATTATTGTTGCTCATTTCAAAAGAAACCTTTAATGTGATTTACATAAATCCATAAGAAATATCCCTTGAATCTCAATTGAATTGGTGGGAAATATGTTTTGCATTTGGTTAATATATTGAGGAGTCATTTTATGGAAAAGGGAGGGAGAAAGAAGTTGCTGGAAGAAAATCATGTTTCTTCATTAAGACTTTATTTTAAGCTATCTCACCACCTTTTTTGATTAGGTTCTCATTTTTATCCAAACCCATTTGTGGAGGAAAAGTTTTTAATCAAAGTATTAATTCAATCAAAATAATTACTAATTTAATTAGAGTAATTTAAGTAGAGTATATATGGAACCTTATTTCAAGCAAATGTTTGGGTTCAAACACTAGTATTTAAAAACCTATGTTCAGTTAAGTTCAGTTCAGTCACTCAGTCGTGTCTGACTTTTTGTGACCCCATGAACCATAGCACACCAAGCCTCCCTGTCCATCACCAACTCCCAGAGCTCACCCAAACCCATGTCCATCGAGTCGGTGATGCCATCCAGCCATCTCATCCTCTGTCGTCCCCTTCTCCTCCTGCCTTCAATTTTTCCCAGCATCAGGGTCTTTTCAAATGAGTCAGCTCTTCACATCAGGTGGCCAAAGTATTGGAGTTTCAGCTTCAACATCAGTCCTTCCAATGAACACCGAGGACTGATCGATCTCCTTTAGGATGGACTGGTTGGATCTCCTTGCAGTCCAAGGGACTCTCAAGAGTCTTCTCCAACACTGCAGTTCAAAAGCATCAATTCTTCGGGGCTCAGCTTTCTTTATAGTCCAACTCTCACATCCATACACGACCACTGAAAAAACCATAGCCTTGACTAGATGGACCTTTGTTGACAAAGGTAATGTCTCTGCTTTTTAATATTGCTATCTAGGTTGGTCATAACTTTCCTTCCAAGGAGTAAGCATCTTTTAATTTCATGGCTGCAATCACCATCTGCAGTGATTTTGGAGCCCAGAAAATAAAGTCAACCATTGTTTCCACTGTTTCCCTATCCATTTGCCATGAAGTGATGGGACCGGATGCCTGTGAAAAGAAGGGAAGTGAAAAGCTTCCCATCTGAAGCTTTCAAATAGTCCCATTCAAATATACCCATTTGAACGCAGAGTTCAAAGAATAGCAAGGAGAGATAAGAAAGCCTTCCTCAGCGATCAATGCAAAGAAATAGAGGAAAACAATAGAATGGGAAAGACTAGCGATCTCTTCAAGAAAATTAGAGATACCAAGGGAACATTTCATCCAAAGATGGGCTCAATAAAGGACAGAAATGGTATGGACCTAACAGAAGCAGAAGATATTAAGAAGAGGTGGCAAGAATACACAGAAGAACTGTACAAAAAAGATCTTCATGACCCAAATAATCACGATATGGTCATCACTCATCTAGAGCCAGACATCCTGGAATGTGAAGTCAAGCAGGCCTTAGGAAGAATCACTATGAACAAAGCTAGTGGAGGTGATGGAATTCCAGTTGAGCTGTTTCATATCCTGAAAGACAATGCTGAGAAAGTGCTGCGCTCAATATGCCAGCAAATTTGGAAAACTCAGCAGTGGCCACAGGACTGGAAAAGGTCAGTTTTCATTCCAATGCCAAAAACCTATGTAGTAACTGGTAATGTGATTTAAGTTAACCTTATTCTTATTACTTCTTATGTGTCATTTAAAATAATTGTATTATTTTCACAAATTTACTATAGAATAATAAGAAACTTAGATTCAGTCAGCTTGAGCCCATTACCATTTTGATCTCTAGCCCTGTAAACATATATGTTGTTAGATATAAGATACATAGATTTCCACTAAAATGCAAATTTTGCAAGACCATAAATTAGTGATTGAATGAATAGATGCATAGTGACAAAATTAAATTATGACACGTCTACCGTTTTTACTTTTTATTTTTTTCTGAAGCACAGTTGTTGTACATTATAAGGTACACATGTATAAGACAGTGATCTGCAAATTTTAAAGATTATACTCCATTTAAAGTTATTATAAAATATTGGCTAAATGCCCATGTTGTATAATATAACCTTGTAGCTTATTGTATACCTAATAGTTTGTATTCCTTACTCTTACTTACAATTTTTAAATGTGGATTTGTTGTTTTCAAATTACTATTTTCCTTCAAGATATTGACTTTAGGGTCATATTTTAGGAGAATTAATATTATGTAAATACTTTTATTTCTTTCTAATAGGTTGTATTAGATCCGACTTTTTGTGACTCCATAGACTGCAGCACACCAGGTTTCCCTGTCCTTCACTAATTCCCGGAGTTTGCTCAAATGCATGCCCATCAAGTCAGTGATGCCATCCAACCATCTCACCCCCTATCAATCTCTTCTCCTCTCGCCTTCAATCTTCCCACCATCTGGGGCTTTTCCAATGAGTTGGCTCTTCACATCAGGTGGACAAATACTGGAGGTGGAGCTTCAGCATCAGTCCTTCCAATGCATAATCAGTGTTGATCTTCTTTAGGATTAACTGGTTTGATCTCCTTGCTGTCCAAGGGACTCTCAAGAGTCTTCTCCAGCACCACAGTTCAAAAGCATCAATTCTTTGGTGCTCAGCCTTCTTTATGGTCCAACTCTCACATCCATACATGACCACTGGAAAAACCATAGCTTTGTCTATAGAGTTGTTTGTGGGGCAAAGTGACATCCCTAGTTTTTAATATGCTATCTAGGTTTGTCATACTTTTTCTTCCAAGGAGCAAGCATCTTTTAATTTGGGGGCTGCCGTCAACATCCACAGATAAATAAATAAATGAATGCAGATATATAAATAAATTAATAAATAAAAATTTAAATTCACATCTCTTTAGCAATAAAAATCTCTAATAGGCATTTTATAATAAAACTAGGCTTCCTCGGTGGCTCAGCAGTAAAGAATCCACCTGCAATGTGGGTTCAGTCTGTGAGTTGGGAAGATATCCTGGGGAAGGAAATTACAATGCACTCCAGTATTCCTGCCTGGTGGGCTACAGTCCGTGGGGCTGCAAAAGAGTCAGACACAACCTAGCAGCTAAATATTTATCCATGTGTTATGATATTGTGTAAAGTGAGACATACTATCCCAGAATCCCTATAAGGACTATTAGTAGATTATAATACACCTGTTTTGCAGATCAAAAAACCACAGCACAGGAAAAAAAAATGATACTTGGCATGCCCAAGGCCCCAAGATAGTGATCAGTAAAGCATTCATAGGGTTTCCCAGGTGGTGCAGTGATAAAGAATCTGCCTGCCAAGGCAGGAGATGCAAGAGATGCATGATGATGCCCTCCTCACATGCCCCCAACTCACACCCACCATGGACACCTCACCCTACTAGAGAGACTTCTGCATTCACTATTGGGCTGGCTCCATTTCCACATCCTTTCATTCTCCCGAAATACTCAGACAAGAATCAGACACATTTCCTTCATGGTTGCCATACTTCCTCTCTCATACTAGTGGCTCTTAAAAAACAGTGCCCAATTACACGGCATCACACTCCTCCACACCAACTAACTAGGATATCTGTTCAAAAAAGACTGATATAGGGACTTCCCTAGTGGTCCAGTGGTTAAAGCTCTGTGCTTCCACCCCTGTGAGAGGCCCAAGCACCTCAACTAGAGAGCAGCCCCTGCTCACTGCAATGAGAGAAAGCCCACACAGCAACGAAGACCCAGTGCAGCCAAAAATAAATGAATAAATATTTGTTTAAAAAGGAGAGACTGCATTAAAACTCAAAGACACTTTTTTTTCCCTTTCTTCCTTCTTTTTCTTTCTTTAAGTTAAAAAAAAACCTTTTTTTTTGTCATTCCAAACTGTCTTTTGCCAATGCTGCATGATATAATAGCAGAGAAATCTCTCTAGAGGGAGTCACTTACCCATTTTCCTTAGGACCAAATGTAAGCAAGATGCAGGAAGAAATTAATGTATGCTAATATCTTTAAACTCTGCCAAAATGTTTCCTGCTATTTACATTAACATTTAATATCTGGCCCATAAATCAGAGAAATATATTCTAGTTGCATAAATATAAATTTTAGTATTGATAGAGTCACTGAAATTCTGAAATATTTTTTAAAGATTATCTTTATATTAATCTGCTAATGAAAAGCAAGGTGACCGGAATATTATTAAATTGAGCAATGTCTCCTCTACACAGAGAATGTTCAAAAGGTGAACATAGGAGTAGAAATTTTTTCTACGACCTTGGTCAGGCTTTCAGATGTTAACAGATATTATTGCTCAAATGCCAAGAAAATTCCAAAGGGAGAGAAACTGCAAAATTTATTAATTTTTATCACTGGCAAGGCTTGGGTGTCATGCCAACATCCCTGTCACTGTCTCTTTCTGCATTTCTGGTACGCTGGCACCATATTCTCTCAATTCTAGAAGTTTGTATTCCATGCCCACTAGTATTCATAGTTTGTCTAATTCATTTCCTATGATTTAGTAAACTCATGTTAATGATTGAAAGTTGTGGAAGAATATTCTTCTGCTACTGTGTTTGTTTGTTTCCTAAATCACTCAAAGCCATAAATTTCAAATAGTGAAATTTTAGCTATTGGGGTGAGTTAAAAATAGAAGGCTAAGAAAAATGGAAGGAGACCTTTGGTTCCCTTCAGATACTCTCATGTGAGGCCACGTCCCACCAATGTGTAAGGTAAGTCCATTCTGTATAGCCAAGGGAACCACAAGTGTTAACATTCTTGCCTTCATGTCTCTTTTCTCTGACTACTGCAGTGCATGACATCGTAAATTGTATTCAAACCTATAGAGTTCTTGAAGATCAGTGTGTGTACGTTAGTCGCTCTGTCACATCTGACTGTTTGTGACCAATGGACCTTACGTAGCCCACCAGGGTCCTGTGTCCACGGAATTCCCTAGGCAAGAATACTGGAGTGCATAGCTATTCCCTTCTCCAGGGGATCTTCCTGACCCAGGGATCAAACCCAGGTCTCCTATTCTGCAGGTAGATTCTTACCATATGAGCCACCAGCAAAGCCCTTTCTTGAAGATAAGGTTGTATAAATAATGTAAATTGAATTTTTGTTTTAAAGCCACTTTCATGGACACCAAGATGTTTCTAACAAACCCATCCTTTTTTTAAGGTTTAAGATAGAAGTTATATTTTCTTCTCATAAGAAATGACATCTAGTTCCACTAAACAGCATTCATACACTTTTGGAATGTTGCATTGGGAAGACTCCTGAAGAGATAGTCTAGTTTATCACATTTTTCCGAACTCCACCTTGATTCTGATCATGAGAAAACTGAGACAAAAATATTTTAAAGTAATATCATTTAAAGATATTATCATCAATAATATCAAATATCACCAGGATA
The DNA here is from genome assembly GCF_000754665.1 of Bison bison bison. NCBI lineage: Eukaryota > Metazoa > Chordata > Mammalia > Artiodactyla > Bovidae > Bison > Bison bison. Next base: position 1,666,245 of record NW_011494833.1, read on the forward strand.
ATTCTGATCTACTGCAAGAAAATGAAAGAGAGAAACTATCTCCTTGCTGAGGAAAGGATCAAGGATGACTTGCTTCAGATGTTTTTCTTAATATCACCTGCACTAGCTATATTCATAGTAATGCTTCCTAAGGCCCACTTGACTTCACACTCCAGAATGTCTGGCTCTAGGTGAGTGATCACAACATGGTTATCTGAGTTATGAAGATCTTTTTGGTATAGTTCTGTGTATTCTTGCCACTTCTTCTGAACATCTTAAGCTTCTGTTAGGTCCATACCATTTCTGTCCTTTATAGTGCACATCTTTGCATGAAATATTCCCTTGGTGTCACTAATTTTCTTGAAGACATCTCTAGTCTTTCTCATCCTATAGTTTTCCTCTATTCCTTTGCACTGATCACTGAGGAAGGCTTTCTTATCTCTCCTTGCTATTCTTTGGAACTCTGTATTCAGATGCATATATCTTTCCTTTTCTCCTTTGCCTTTAGCAGCTCTTCTTTTCTCAACTATTTGTAAGGCCTTGTCAGACAACCATTTTGCCTTTTTCCATTTCTTTTTCTTGGGGATGGTCTTGATCACTGCCTCCTGTACAATGTCATGAACCTCTGTCCATAGTTCTTCAGGCACTCTGTCTATCAGATCTAATCCCTTGAATCTTTTTATCACTTCCACTGTATAATCATAAGGGATTTGATTTAGGTCATACATGAAAGGTCTAATAGTTTTCCCTACTTTCTTCAATTTAAGTCTGAATTTGACAATAAGGAGTTCATGATCTGAGCCACAGTCAGCTGCTGCTCTTGTTTTTGCTGACTGTATAGAACTTCTCTATCTTCACCTGCAAAGAATATAGTCACTCTGATTTCAGTATTGACCATCTGATGATGGCCATGTGTAGAATCATCTCTTGTGTTGTTGTTGGGAAGAGGATGTTTGCTATGATCAGTGTGTTCTCTTGACAAAACTCTATTAGCCTTTGCCCTGCTTCATTTTGTACTTCAAGGACAAACTCGCCTGTTACTGCAGGTATCTCTTGACTTCCTAAAGGTCCATCTAGTCAAGGCTATGGTTTTTCCAGTGGTCATGTATGGATGTGAGAGTTGGACTGTGAAGAAAGCTGAGTGCCGAAGAAGTGATGCTTTTGAACTGTGGTGTTGGAGAAGACTCTTGAGAGTCCCTTGGACTGCAAGGAGATCCAACCAGTCCATTCTGAAGGAGATCAGCCCTGGGATTTCTTTGGAAGGAATGATGCTAAAGCTGAAACTCCAGTACTTTGGCCACCTAATGTAAAGAGTTGACTCATTGGAAAAGACTCTGATGCTGGGAGGGATTGGGGGCAGGAGGAGAAGGGGACGCCAGAGGACGAGATGGCTGGATGGCATCACTGACTCTATGGATGTGAGTCTCAGTGACCTCCGGGAGTTGGTGATGGACAGGGAGGCCTGGTGTTCTGCGATTCATGGGGTCACAAAGAGTCGGACACGACTGAGCGACTGAACTGAACTGAACTGAACTGAACCTTGTGATGAAAAGAACATCCTTTTTTGATGTAAGTTATAGAAGGTCTTGTAGGTCTTCATGGAACTATTCAACTTCAGCTTCTTCAGCATTAGTGGTTGGGGCATAGACTTGGATTACTGTGATATTGAATGTCAGACAAATTCTTTACCACTGGGCCACCAGTGAAGCCTAATTAGAGTACAGCCTACTTTAAAAAGAACTGAAAGAGGAGGGAAATGGGCAGGGCACAACCTTTAAAAGAATGACATAGCCCAAGGACATATAACATCAACTGATTAGAACCAAATAAGTCCAAGATGATGGACAGGTTGACTTCCAGTAACAAGCTAAATTAGACTCCCACCAGCCCATTACAGTTCTGAGGCCGACCATCAAAAATCAAAAAGTGGGCAGTGGCCCAATTCCTGGAAATCTCCACCCCTTACCCCAAACAGTTGGATAAATCCTCCCACTCATTAGCCTCTGAAATTACCCAGCCCATAAACACCAACCATGCCATGTTTCAAGGCCACTGTCACCATCTGAGATGGCCTACACTCTGTCTGTGGAATATGTTTCTCTCTAAATAAATCCACTTCTTACCTATCACTTTGTCTCTCACTGAATTCTTTCTGTGATGAAATATCAAGGACCTTAGTTTCATTAAGTGCTGAGACCACATGTGTGATCTCAGTTAAAAGACCAAGGGTTCAAGTCCCAACTTGAGTTACATGGTTTCAGAATGGTATTGAAAGCATCTATTGGATGATAAATAAGAATTATCAAGGTAAAAATCTAAATGTGAGACTCTGTTTACTAAGCACAGAATATAGACAAGCAGTGACTCTAAAGAGGAATATGCATTTCTCTGATAATGAGTGATGTTGAGCATCTTTTCATGTGTTTGTTAGCCATCTGTATGTCTTCTTTGGAGAAATGTCTATTTAGTTCTTTGGCCCATTTTTTGATTGGGTCGTTTATTTTTCTGGAGTTGAGCTGTAGGAGTTGCTTGTATATTTTTGAGATTAGTTGTTTGTCAGTTGCTTCATTTGCTATAATTTTCTCCCATTCTGAAGGCTGTCTTTTCACCTTGCTAATAGTTTCCTTTGATGTGCAGAAGCTTTTAAGGTTAATTAGGTCCCATTTGTTTATTTTTGCTTTTGCAAATCAAAACCACTATGAGGTACCATTTCACACCAGTCAGAATGGCTGCGATCCAAAAGTCTACAAATAATACATGTTGGAGAGGGTGTGGAGAAAAGGGAACCCTCTTACACTGTTGGTGGGAATGCAAACTAGTACAGCCACTATGGAGAACAGTGTGGAGATTCCTTAAAAAACTGGAAATAGAACTGCCTTATGATCCAGCAATCCCACTGCTGGGTATACACACTGAGGAAACTAGAAGGGAAAGAGACACGTGTACCCCAATGTTCATCACAGCACTGTTTATAATAGCCAGGACATGGAAGCAACCTAGATGTCCATCAGCGGATGAATGGCTAAGAGAGCTGTGGTACATATACACAATGGAGTATTACTCAGCCATTAAAAAGAATACATTTGAATCAG
>NW_011494833.1:1671182-1682968 GCF_000754665.1 Bison bison bison
AGGGGACAACAGAGGATGAGATGGCCGGATGGCATCACTGACTCGATGGACATGAGTCTGAGTGAACTCTGGGAGTTGGTGATGGACAGGGAGGCCTGGCATGTTGTGATTCACGGGGTCACAAAGAGTCGGACACGACTGAGCAACTGAACTGAACTCAACTGAAGAAGAGCCTTGAGGATGAATCATAGAGATATTCCAATGCCTTGAGGCTAGGCTGCCAAGATTTCCAGGAACACTCCCTTCTCCAGCTGCCCAGGGACTCAAAAGTATGTGCAACAGAAAACAAGGTGAGTCATTTTGGTATTTCTATCCACATGTATGTATAAATAGGCTATATCATCCCCTTCACAAAGATGGAGACAGATATAAGCAACTCTGTTCAGTCTCATTCTACAGTTACCACGTCTTAGAAAATATTTCTTTTTCAAGCATTTGTTTCTAAAAATCCTTCTCAAGCATGATGTCCATTCTAAGTTAGTAAATAAAACATAATAAATACTGATTAGAATCTGAAAGGCAAAAAAGTCTCACATACCCTTTAGAATGTTCATGATCTTCTCATCTACTTTGTCTCCTATTTCTCTCTATACCTTTTCCAACCAATTTTTTCTACTACCTGTAGGCTCACTATTTAACTGGTGTTTAACTGGTTGGTAATGACTGAAGGGAAAAGTATCAAGAAGGGAAGGAAGGTATCAACACATATTATGTACCTAGTATGTTTCAGGTACTGTCTTCTGATTCCTGAGCACATTCATACATTTTATCCTCACAGCCATCCTGTCATACAGTTACTATTGTCTCCATTTGATAGAAGAGAAAACTGAGGCTCAGAGAGGCTGTGACTTATTCAAACTCACAAAAATTGTGAGTGCAAGTGTTGAGATTTGTCTTTTAAGTCCAAATCCAGCTCCTTATATTTCATCAGACATGAGTGGCTTCTTGACACACCACTACCTCCTTCATCTTCCTGGCCAAAAGAACCCCAGTTTTGTTCAGGGGGTTTTGTTCACTGCTTAGGGGAAAATGATTCTATCCCAGATGAGGTAATATTTGGGATGAGTCTATGCCAGTTAGGCAAACATCAGTTTCCTTGCCATTTGCAGTGGTGTATGTGTGATCCACTTCTGATCAATGAGGTATTTGAAAAAACTTTTTGAGAAGTTTCTAGAAAAAATTTTCTTGGTCTTAAAAAGTAAACAAAAATAATTTTCTTCAATCAGACATTGTTGTAATGTCTGGAATAGTGGCATCTATCTTTTGACCATGAGGCTCAAGTTTAAGAACAAATCAACACGTGAGGGAAGACAAATCAGAGGTGAAAAGAACCTGGGTCTTTGCTAAGGTCATTGAGCAACTGAGTTAGCCAGCTATGAAGCTGCCCTACTTGTGATGTAGAATAACAAATGCTTCTTGTTGTTTAAGACATTTAGAGGTAGGTTATCTATTTCTTACAAATGAAGGCATCCCAACAGATTAAAGCTGCATTGTTGGAGATACAGAGATGACGTACCAACATGGCAGAGTCATGTTGGTACCAACTGTGTCAGATTATGAATAATTAAAATGGTATGGAAATAAAGAAGTCACCTGTAGGAGCTTGTTTATCCACACATGAGTGCGTGCTAAGTCACATCAATCTGTGACTCTGTGGAATTTAGCCCACCAGGCTCCTCAGAATCCACACATACCATGCAAAATAAGCATCTGAATGATATTCTAGAGCAAAATACTCTGCAAATGTTCACAGATTATCTCTCTGTTTCAGTCTTATAAAGCTTCATCATATTGGCTGCATGCTGGAATCATAGAAAAGCTTTAAAAATACTGAGACTGCGCCCCTACCACCACCCAGAGATTCTGACTTAATTAGTCTTGGGTATGACTTTGGCTTTGAGAGTTTTAAAAATTCCCAGCATGGCTGATACGCAGGCAAGGTTGAGGATCACTGTTCAATAAGCTACACCTGAAACAAGCAAATGGCATTGTTTCAAATGCTTGATTACCCCAGAAGATAACCCCGCTTGGCCACAGTATACTACATTGATCTGTATTCCCTCTCCCCAAGAATATATCAATTTTCCCAGGAGCAGAGGTGGAAATAGAAGCAAGCTGGAGCAGAATTTAGAGCACAGAAGGCCAGGGCACTCAGAGTTCTGAGAATGAACTTCTAGGTAGTAAATGAGAAAGAACTCTGGCTTAGAAACCAGAATATCTAGGTTTGATTGCTGGTTTCATACATTCCTTAGGATCTCAGGAAATCACTTTCTGACTCTGGACAGCCATGCCCTTACAGGCAAGACAGGGTTAATAATTCCTCTACTTTCCTCTTGGGTGTTTTGAGGGTCAAATTAAATTGCATACAAGATCATCCAGGTGTGAGGTTTTGTGAATAAACAAGAACAAACTTTACAGACTATCACTCACTAGTAATCCTAGGCTTGAATCACTTTGCAATAACTCCAGTTTTCTCATTCTTTCCCACTCAATATTATCCCTTACAGAACTTTCAGGAGCCGCAGATGCCCAGGTCCAACTGTTCAGGGTGGGCGCTGTGCATCGGTACTTTTTTTAAACGTCCCTATTCTTTCTTACAGGCAGCCAACAGTCTCCAAACCTATATGCATCTAAACAGCAGCGTGCTGTTGATTTGTTTTCCTTCTTAGTGTTCAAAGAGCCCTCGGCTCAGACCTGCCTGTTGGAGATGAATGAGTCAGAGGCTGGGGCAGCTGCAAAACCCATCATCCTGCAAAGAATGGCTCTGGGAAGCCGCCTCCGGTCCCCTGCTTCCTCTCTGACTGCAGCTTCTGAGTCGGGAGGGGGCCTTCTATTCTGAGTCATCATTGCCTATCAACAGCCCTGCAGACAGGTCCAGGCTCATTCTGGCCCAGCCGCAGATGTCTCCTATTCAGTTTATTCCATTCACAGGCTCTGCTGAGAAAGAGCTCTCCTGGGCCCTACGTGATATGTACATCCTATCTGGGTACCACCTGCAGGTCGTTCAGAGGCCACACAAAAACAGTAGACAGAGGGAGAGAGAAGACATTTTTAAATCCCTCCACCCTGCAGCTCTATATGCAATTCCATCTGCTTCTTTAAGAAACCATTTCAGACTCATCATAAATTCATAGAATTAGAGTACTGAACAGGCTTAAGGACATGCAGGTCAATTCTTACCAACACCAATGTCTCTTGTAGAATGTGCCCGCAGGGACTCTCAGGTCCTTGGGTACAGGTCCTTGGGTACCACCTCTTGATTTGGACTTTGGATAGATGGGCAGGTCTTGAAAGGACTGGTGACCCAGGAAATCAGGGCATTGTGCAGAGCTCATTCAGGGAAGAGGCATCCTGGAGGGCCCTGTGGATGGATGGGGAGGACTGAGACCCTTAACCCTGCAGGACAGAGAAGGGGTTAGCATCAAGTCCTACATACTATGGACTAGCCATTCTTACTGATAATCAGGCACCCTGCTTCTACTTCCTTTCCTAAGCTTATCAATAATTTTCTTATTGTTGTACTTGATACTCAAACCATTATTTCCCTCACTAGACTGTGAGCTCCTAAAAGACAGAACACATATTTGATCCATATTAAAATCTCCAGATGGGCTCTTTACAGTTGTTCAGTTCAGTTCAGTTCAGTTGTGTCCGACTCTTTGTGACCCCGTGGACTACAGCATGCCCGGCCTCCCTGTCCATCACCAACTCCCAGAGTTTACCCAAACTCATGTCCATTGAGTCGGTGATGCCATCCAACCATCTCATCCTCTGTCATCCCTTTCTCCTCCTGCCTTCAATCTTTCCCAGCATCAGGGCCGTTTCAAATGAGTCAGCCCTTCGCATCAGGTGGCCAAAGCACTGGAGTTTCAGCTTCAACATCAGTCCTTCCAATGAACACCCAGGACTGATCTCCTTTAGAATAGACTGATTGGATCTCCTTGCAGTCCAAGGGACTCTCACGAGTCTTATCCAACACCATAGTTCAAAAGCCTCAATTCTTCGGTGTCAGCTTTCTTTATAGTCCAACTCTGACATCCATACATGACTATTGGAAAAACCATAGCCTTAACTAGATGGACCTTTGTTGGCAAAGTTATGTCTCTGCTTTTTAATATGCTGTCTAGGAAGGTCATAGCTTTTCTTCCAAGGAGTAAGCGTCTTTTAATTTCATGGCTGCAGTCACCATCTGCAGTGATTTTGGAGCCCCCAAAAATAAAGTCTGCCACTGTTTCCACTATTTCTCCATCTATTTGCCATGAAGTGATGAGACCAGATGCCATGATCTTCATTTTCTGAATGTTGAGCTTTAAGCCAACTTTTTCACTCTCCTCTTTCACTTTTATCAAGTTTTTTTCACTTTTATCTTCTTCACTTTCTGCCATAAGGTTTAGCTCTCAGTAAAAATTGTGTGAATGGGTGGATGGTGCATACATAAATAAAGAAGGCAAAGAGTGAGGCTGATCAGATTGTTTTCTCAAACCACTGAAAAGCAATGGCTTCCTGTAATAGTTAAGTGTTAAGTAAGTAGAAGAGGAGTAGGAAGAGAGGATTAGAGTGAGTTTCAGGAAGTTACAGCTGTCTTTGGATGAGCAATGTCTCTGCCTCCTGCTCTGACCCCGTCATACCATTTCAGCAAACAACCAATTCTCTGCCTGCCTTTTAAGTTATTTTGCTCCACACTAGGCTTCTCTCATGGGCACTTGACAAGTTCCTTATTGATGTCCACTGAGTGGAAATGCTGGTTCCTAATCACTCCTCCACTGTAACTCCATCCCCAATAACATCCATAATAACTCCATCTTCAAGGAAAAGACTGTGCTTAGGTTGTGTTTTATTTTCTTTGCTGTTTCATATTCTACCCTGGTTCAGCCACAGCAAATTTGGCCAGAGCTGACAAATCACCTGGAGACGTGGCAATGAAAGTGAAAGTGTTAGACACTCAGTCGTGTCTGACTCTTTACGACCCCGTGGTCTGTAGCCCACCATGCTTCTGTGTCCATGGGATTCTCCAGGCAAGAATACTGGAGTAGGTTGCCATTTCCTTCTCCTGGGATCTTCCCAACCCAGGGATAGAACTCAGGTCTCCTGCATTACAGGCAGATTCTTTACTGTCTGAGCCACCTAACAGAAGCCCCGTTGCCAGGGGACATGGCAATATCAAGGCTAAATCTGCAAGCAGGTGCTCTGATCTCCATTATCTTTGCCAGAGCTTGGAAAACTAGTCCCCTGGGGCGTGATGAGTTATGCATGGGGACACATTCTCATCCAGAGTTTTAAACTTTACAAGATTTCCCAGGCAAAAAGCATAGTAATGCTCCTTGCCAAACAGTGGCCTTCTTGTATTTCCTGCTTGTAATTCCTGTTGTGGAGGGATAGAGCTGTGCTCAGTTTTATTTTGACACCACTTTACTTGAAAGGTTGGCTTTCTCAGTTGAGTTGCTGCAACAGCAGTGTTTCAGTCCTAAGGAAATTTGGTCCTGCTTTTATTTTTTCCAATCACATTTGTCTAACCAGAAAGCAGATGTTGGTGGTTCTTACCCCAAGATGATTCCCAGTGTGGACATTTGTTTGTGTTCACCTGTATGGTGACTTTAACAGAAATAAAGTATCTAATTATTTAGATCTAAAGTAGATCTAGAGCATCTAAAGCAGAAAAATGCATATCTGAAGCCAAACACTGATTCAATTCAAAATTAATTAACATTTATTCATCATTTACTATGCTTCAGGCTGTTTCTATCCACGTATTTTGTTTAATCCTTAGATAAGTTCTGAGATAGATATTACCATAGCCAATTGACAAAAGAAAATATTGAGGCTCAAGATGATACAATAGGACATATATTTTTTTAAAGTAAATGAAATAAAAGTATGTTTGTGGTAAAAATCACAAAGAAGCAGGATAATTGTGGTTCTTTTTGCATGTTGTTGCTGTTCAATTGCTAAGTCGTGTCTGATTCTTTTCAACCCCATGGACTGCAGCATGCCAGATTTCCCTGTCCTTCACCCTCTCCCAGAGTTTGCTCAAACTTGGGTGCATTGATTTGGTGATCCCATCCAACCCTCTCATCCTCTGTTGTCCCCTTCTCCTGCCTTCAATCTTTCCCAGCATCAAGGTATTTTCCAATGAGTTGGCTCTTCACATCAGGTGCCAAAGTGTTGAAATTTCAGCTTCAGCATCAGTCCTTCCCATGAATGAATATTCAAGGTTGATTTCCTTTAGAACTGACTGGATGGATCTTCCAGCTGTCCAAGGGGCTCTCAAGAGTCTTCTCTAGCACCACAATTTGCAAGCATCAATTCTTTGGTGCTCAGCCTTCTTTATGATCCAACTCTCACATCCATATATGACTACTGGTAAAACCATTGCTTTAACTATACAGACTTTTGTCAGCAAAGTGGTGTTTTTGATTTTTAACATGCTGTCTAGGTTTGCTATAGCTTTTCTTCCAATTTCCTGACCTCAGTCACCGATTTTGGAGCCCAAGCAAACAAAATCTGCCACTGTTTCCATTTTTTCCACATCTTTCTGCATGATAGAATTTTAAATTGTGGTAGACTTTATGGAGAAAGCAATGGCACCCCACTCCAGTACTCTTGCCTGGAAAATCCCATGGACAGAGGAGCCTGGTAGGCTGCAGTCCATGGGGTCGCAAAGAGTCAGACACGACTGAGCGACTTCCCTTTCACTTTTCACTTTCATGCATTGGAGAAGGAAATGGCAACCCACTCCAGTATTCTTGCTTGGAGAATCCCAGGGACGGGGGAGCCTGGTGGGCTGCCGTCTATGGGGTCACACAGAGTTAGACATGACTGAAGTGACTTAGCAGTAGCAGACCCTTTATAGTTTCTGCCCCCCCCTAAAACTGCAGTAATTATGCATTATTTTTAAAGTTAATAAGATATGTAAGCAAAATAAACATGATATATAAAAAAGAAACCTTAGAGGCTACAGTTGCTTCTAGTTGGTTGTTATTTAGCTCCCTAGTCAAGATCTTAAGATTTTTTAAAATATCTATTTGATGTATTTGTCTATTTGCCAGGTTTTAGTTGCAGCATGAAGGATTTTTAGTCCCATGGTATGTGGGATCTAGTTCCTTGACCAGGGATGGAACCCAGAACCTTGGGAGAACCGAGTCTTAGCCACTGGAACACCATGGAAGTCCTGATCCTAGATTTTTCTGATGGAAAACTCTCCCTTGAATCTCTCTACACATGAGGCTGCCAGGAGCATAGGTACTGGAAAAGACCAACCCTACATATGGGCTTCCCTGAGACATGACCTGCCCTGTGGGAAGGAAATGGACTAAAGCCATCACTGTCATCTCAGACAGCTTCTTCTCCTATCACCTTTCTTACATTTCTTTAGGCTCTCACCACCAGATTCACTGTTATTATTATCAGGATTCCAAATCCCAGTGATCTTCCCTTTTATCCAGGGTCAGTGAGCCATGATGTGGGTATGCATCATTCCAAGTGCTAGTTCAGTTTCAAGACACACTATGGAATGAATTCTGAGCTCAGGAATAAGGGTCCTGCTGAAGAGCATTTAAGAGGCACTGACGTCATGTCGGTGGCTGCTACTCTGTTATGGCTGGACAGGGCTGACTTATATAGTGTCGGGTTTTTGAAAATGCACTCAACTACATTACCTGATTTTGTCAGCCTTCCAATAAAAGCATTTTGCCAGATGAGAAAACAGACCTTGGGATTCTAAGGGACATTTTTACTTAATTCAGATCACTCCTCTGTCAAAAAGAATTCAAGATGGCTTCAAGCAAGACTTTTAAACCATGTTGGTAGGCAAATAGGAATTTTTAAATCACAGCCACAAAAAATAGAAGGAAGGAGATAATCAACCAGACAAGCTGATATACATTCTGGGAGGTACAAATATCACCCTGATTTTCTCTGCAGCCAGGACAAAAAGTAACTATGAGAAATTATCACATTCTTACTACCACAGAGTAGTGGTAGGTGTGGGGGGAAAATGCTTTCTCAAAAAGGCAGAGCTCTTTCTAACCTGGTAGTAAGCCTAAATGAAACTCTTTATAGGAGACATTAAAAACTGGCAATGACGTTAACAACAAATTTTACAGCAGATTTTACAACAAATACACCAAAATGAATTTCATATGGCTTTTCTTTTAAGCTACAAATTATTTTAAAGCTATAGGGACTTATATTTTCCTTATGTCATTAAATTCTCACAAAAACTCTATGAAGTAGTATTTATTATCACCTTTTGCAAATTAAGAAATGTAGACAACATGGATAAGAAGCTCTCACAACATCATCCAGCCAATAATTGATAGAGCCTGGCTTGAGCTTAGCTTTGACATCTTAAATTCTGAGGATAAAACATCAAAATACAAGTACATAAAGGTGATTAGGCAAGTTTTCCAAAATGTAGTCTCCCAATTGTCTCACTTAAGCCAACAATAAAACTTATATCTTAGAAGTGAATAGACACTATATCACAATTTTTTTTTAATATTTCTCTCTTCTAGACTTTTAATAAAATATAAATAGCTTACTAGAGACTGTACTCTAGCAAAAGCTGCTGGTTGAGGATACTCTGTAAGATTTCAGGCATACCTCACACAGGCCCAATAATTTACAGGCACAATAATTGTGCTCTGCTTTTATTACACTTCACAAATATTGCATTTCTTTTAACAAATTGAAGGTTATGGCAACCCTTTGTCAAGCAAGTCTATTGGCACAATTTTTCCAACAATGTTTACCCATTTCATGTCTCTGTGTCAGATTTTGTTATTTATCTCAGTATTTCAAACTTTTTATTATCATTGTGCTTGTTATGGTGGTCTGTGATCATTGATCATTGATATTTCTATGACAAAAATATTATGACTCACTGAAGGCTCAGATGATGACTAGCACTTTTCAGTAATTTCAGTATTTTTAATTTAGGTCCATACATTGTTTTTTTTTGTTTTGTTTTGTTTTGTTTAGACATAATGCTATTGCACACTGAATAGATTACAGTATAGTGTAAATGTATTTTTTGGCTTCCCAGTGGAAGCCGAAAAATCTGTAAGACTTGCTTTATTGCAGTATTCATTTTATTGCAATGGTCTGGAACCAAACCTGCAAAATCTCTGAGATCTACCTGGACCTAAAGTCACAGAGGTAGGTTTTGGCTCAGCCAGGTTAAAACCCATCCCACTAACTATTGCTAGTCACACATTCTCACCTGAAATCAAATCAGTCCTTCCCTATCTATAGTCATAGTTCCTAAGGTTTAGGGATGGGTACTAGACACACACACACACACACACACACACACACACACACACTATAAGTTTTTATATTACATTGAAGTATAGTTAATTAACAATGCTGTTTTGTTTTAGGTATATATCAAAGTGATTAAGTTTTACATACACATGTATCCATTCTTTTTCAAATTCTTTTCCCATGTAGGTTGTTACATAACACTGAGCATAATAGAGTTCCCTGTGCTATACAGTAGGTCTTTGTTGATTATCCATTTTAAATATAGCAGTATGTGCATGTCCATCCCAAACTTCCAGCCTATCCCTCCCTCCACCTTTCTCTCCTAGTAACTATAAATTCATTCTCTAAATCTGTGAGTCTGTTTCTCTTTTGGAAATAAGTTCATTTGTATCATTATTTTTTTAGATTCTGCATATAAGGGATATATTATATTTCTCTTTCTCTGTCTAACTCACTTCACTCAGCATGACAACATCTAGGTCCATTCATGTTGCTGCAAATGGGGCTATACACACACACACACACACACACACACACACACACACATATATATATAAATATATATATATAATTTTTAATCTGAAATAAAATAGTCATCAAGTCCCTGGTGCTTCATAGGGCTCTGAAATGATTAAAGTCTGAGAGAAGAAGCAGCAAGCTGGAGGAGCTGCTACTGCTGCTGCTGCTGCTAAGTCGCTTCAGTTGTGTCCGATTCTGTGCGACCCCGTAGACAGCAGCCTACCAGGCTCCTCCATCCATGGGATTTTCCAGGCAAGAGTACTGGAGTGGGGTGCCATTGCCTTCTGGAGGAGATTATGTAACAAATCCTCCTGGATGGTGCTCAGTGCTAGGAGTGAACTAAGGACATTCTCCCCAGGAGAAAACCAAAAGGGAATATTTGCAGGGAGATAAATTTCCATAGCCTCCATGTCCTCTTATTTTCTCTTCCACACAATGGTTTACATCCCTTAAAACCTGCCACTCAGTCTCAGTGGCATTCCTGAAGCACAAACACTTAATGAACTAAGCTATGACTCATTGCAATAGCTCCCAGAGTAAAAAGTTGGCTGGAAAATGTTAGATGTCTTTCACAAAGGGAACAGTTGCTGAAAAGTGAAAAATGTTAGAACATCATCAACAGAATCACACTCTGTTACCATATGTAAGAATTTACATTATACCTGTAGGTGCAGTTTAACATAGCAAAATAGTCTATTTTAGACATTAAAAGATTGCATGCTTTGAAACTGGGTAACTCCCAGGTGGCACTTGTGGTAAAGAACCTGCCTGCCAATTCAGGAGATGCAAGAGACTCGTTGGGTCAGGAAGAAGATCCTCTGGAGAAGAGCATGGCAACCCGCTCCAGTATTCTTACCTGGAGAATCCCACGGACAGAGGAGCCTGGCAGGCTTCAGCCCATAGGGTCACAAAGAGTGGACATGACTGAAGCGACTTAGCATGCATGCACTCAGGCATTATGATTATAATACTGGGGCCACCTGGGAAGCCCTATAATCATTACACTTAACATTTATTATACACTTACATATGTCAGGTACAATAGCTTCCTGTGTAATAATAAACTGAATACTTGAAAAAACCAAACAATGTAGTACTATTATCTGTATTATATAGATGAGAAAGCTGAGGTCCCAAAAGTAGGATCTAAGGAAAGAGCTGGAAGAGTACAAGATTTATATGCTTAATTCTCATTCTCAAGGAATGAATTTAAATAAAATTCAAATGAAGGAGTAATTCATTCTTAATGTTGCTTTATCAGTTAGTTTCTGCTGTGTAACAAATCATCCCTCAAATTTATATCATCACCCCATGTTGCACCCATATCATGGTTCCTCATTTCTCTCTCCTTTTCCACTCTTCCCCAACCCCAAATACATCTCAATGGGACTTTCCTACCTCCAATTCCAAAGGTAGCTCTGCCCCTATATTTTCCTGGATAAAAACCATCATGCTTCTCAACACAAAGGATCTTCAGTTTAACAAGGTTCACTCTTCTGAGACAGCAGTTGTGTGTTTCAACTCCTCTTCTTAGATATAGTTTTTATTATTTTGTAAGTAGTGTTCTTTTTTAATCAAAGGAAAAATCAGCAGTGGCACCACAGTTGTAAAGCAAAAAAGAAAGAAAGCATTATCACTGGATTGAACACACTGATATATGCAAAACCATATAGGAAGCATCTCCTAAAACCCAAAAGGTCCTCCTTTTTGACCTAAGTAAATAAAAAGAAAATAGTCCTGTTCCAAAGGCTTAGCATAATAGAATGTGAAGTTAGTGAGATCTCCTCATTACTGGGACACTTTGGACCTGAAAAGATGACCTATCAGGACTCAGGGGACCCACAAATACACACATCCATGCTTGTGAAATTCTTAGGAAAATCTCAATATTGAAAATATAAAAATTTGAGTTGACTCCCATGACACATTTTTCAGCTTTTTTAGGAAGTAACTAGTATACAAAAATTCCACATTATATATTATATATATTAATTAATATATAA
>NW_011494833.1:1683108-1693789 GCF_000754665.1 Bison bison bison
TCTCTGTGTCCTTATGGGGATTTTTGCTTTGTTTTATTTTATTTTTATAAGAACAGAACCTGATATATACCTGCTTAATGAGTCTTTAAGAATGCAATACCTTACTGCTAACTATAGGCACTATGTATGTAAAACAGTATGGAGATGCCTCAAAAACTTGAAAAAGAGAACTACCATATGATCCAGCAATCTCACTTCTGGGTATACATGCAAGAGAATTGAAATCAAGCTCTCCAAGAGTTATCTGTACTCTCATGTTTATTGCAGCATTATTCACAATAGCCAAGACATGAAAGCAACCTAAATGTCCACTAACAGACCAATGATAAAGAAGATGTGGTACATTCAGAAAATAGAATATTATTCAGCCTCACAAAGAAATAAGAGAGAGAAAGAAATTTTGCCATTTGTGACAGTATGGATAGATCTGAAAAATATAATGCTAAGTGAAATCACTGCATGACTCTTATATGGGGTATCAAAAATAGTCAAAAATACAGAAGTAGACAGTGGAATAATAGTTCTCTAGAAAAATGTTGTAGATGATCTTATTTGCAAAACAGAAATGGAGACAAGTATCTGGATACCAAGGGGAAAAGGGGTGGTGGGATGAATTAGAAGATTGGGATTGACACCATTAATATTATGTATAAAATAGATAACAGATGAAAACCTATTGTATAGCACAAGGAACTCTACTCAATGTTCTGTGATGACCTAAATGGGAAGGAAACCTCAAAAAGAGGGGATATATGTATATGTATGGTGGATTCACTTTGCTGTACAGCAGAAACCAGCACAACATTGTAAAGCAACTATACTCCAATAAAATTTAATTACAAAAAAAATAGAACAGTGGTCACCAGGGGATGGGGGAAGGGGGAAATGAGGAATTTCTGCTCAATGGGTATAAAGGTACAATTAAATGGGATGAGAACACTTCAGAGACCTGTTCTACAATATCATCTAGTTACACTTTTCATTATCACATCTTCAATACTATTGACATATTAATTGACCCCTAGAAGGATGATCCAGCATTCAATTATTTCCAAATACTTTGTTACAGTATCAGGCAAGTAGTAGTTTGTATTTCTAAATCAAGTTAGAAATAAAATTGCAACTGTGTTCGGGATGCCCCGAAGGTCCTACCACCTTCATTAGATGATAAAAATATTTTGTTTCTCCTTTGTTGAGTTTTTACATCTCACATTATTGAGATTTAACGCCTCATTATTTAAGCTGACTGGATAAAATTTACCAGGCTTTCAAACCTGTCTTAATCTTTTCAAAATTTTTATTTTTTAAAAACTCTGAGACATCCAGCAATCAATAAAAGTAGAACCAATTATCTTTTTATTTCCTCTCATGTTCAGGAAATGAATCAGCAGCCCCAGCAGTGAGAGGCTGTTCTGTTTATTATGAGTCAACAACGCAAGCAGTGAAATGTCTGAGAGAGTTGTGGGGATTTAAGCTGCCAAACTCTCGTTTAAAATGGAGCAGACACACATATCTACAGCAATTAGTATTTGTGTAATATCTTATCTTTCTTAGGCATTTTCACATGCCACCACCATATTTAAATCCTCACTGAACACCCAAGACAGGTATTTCCATCTTGAAGAATTCAAGGTACAGGAAGATTAAATGGCCTAATAAAAGTCGCACAGAGGCCCCAGGTAGACTTCTGCTTCCAGACAAAAAGCTCTTTACTATTTTACTGCTTTGTGGAAGAATCCATAAAGTTGCTATCAAATTTTATCTTCCTAACACAATGTGTTCTCACAAATGCTTATCGCAAATGCAATCTTCTTGCAAATAGTATCTTTCTTGATGGTTTTTTAGTTTTTAGTCATACAACTTGGCATAATCATATTTGGCCAGATATAATTAATTTCCCTAACAAATCAAGAAGAACTGGATTTTTACAAATGCTGTTGGGCATTTTTAAACCATAAACTTTAAGCAGCTATAGCTAAGATTAATTGATTACCTGTGATATTAATTATCACAAATATGTGAAAGCAATTCTCAATTACAGTACTCACTCAGATCATCATGGTTAATTTTCTAAATCCAGATATTTCTTCCTTTCTCTGAGCACACTTCAGATTACATCACCCTAACCGGGGAATAGGAACTCCTATGGTGGTCCAGTGGCTAAGATTCTGTGCTCACAATGCAAGGGGCCCAGGTTCGATCCCTGGTCAGAGAACTTGGTCCCACATGCTGCAACTAAGACCTTGGGCTTCCCATGAGGTGCAGTGGTAAAGAATCCACCTGTCAATACAGGAGATTCAAGAGACATGAGTTCAGTCCTTGGATTGGGAAGATCCCCTGGAGTAGGAAAAGGCAACTCACTTCAGTATCCTTGCTTGGAAAATTCCATGGACAGAGGAGCCTGGAAGGCTACAGTCCATGAAGTTGCAAAGAGTCAGACACAACAGAGCACACACACATGAGTTCATGAATCAGCCAATACTAGTGAATAGGAATATTGGCTTAAAAGAAAATTTAATTAGGATAAAAGACGTAATTTACATGTCATATATACAAATATCTTTTGCTGCTTTATTCCAACTAAATTAATAACCAAAGTTTGATGGATAGAAATATATAAGCTATTCAAATAATATACACAAGCATGCATATATGCATAACAAATATTTGTGAATACACAGATATATATATGTAAATGAATTCATTGTAAAACTTTCAGTGACCACTCCAGACAGTTTATTTTAGTCTCCCCACTTTCTGTATCTTCAACTCCCTTCTCTGATAGCGAGAAATGTAGCTCACATTATATTCAATATATTTACTTGCTGGCCCAGTTGTAAAATACATAGCAAGTAGTGTACAATAGTTAACCCCTAGCACTTCAAACAAAGTTACTAGCTGTATCTCAATATCTCTTTGTAACTTAAAAAACAAACAAACAAACAAACTTTGGTCTGAGGGCACAGAGTCAAAACACTGAGCTTAAAACAAACATCGTATATTAACACACATATGAGAAATCTAGAAGGAAAAACAATGGTACAAGTGAACCTAGTTCCAGGGCAGGAATAGAGATGCAGACGTAGACGATGGACAGGGGACACAGAAGAGGGTGGAGGAAAGGGGAAGGTGGGACGAGGTAGGTGATTATGTTTGACATCAATACACTACCATGTACAAAATAGCTAATCGGAACCTGCAGTATAGTTCAGCGAGCTCAGCTCGGTGCTCTGTGGTGACCTACAGGTGTGGGATGGAGGGAAGGTGGGAGGGAGATCCAAGAGCGAGGGGATATATGTACACATATGGCTGATTCGCTCTGTTGCACAGCAGAAACTAACACAACATTGTAAAACTATCTCCCGATTTAAAGGAAAAAAAAAAAAAAAAAGCTACTCAGGTTATATTTCCTCTCCATTCAATGGAACAATGTTATTCTTCTGAAATACTTACACCCAACTTTTTTGGCTCTGTTTTATTTTTAATTTTACAGTTACTTTGAGTATGTGCAACATTATCCCAGCTTCAAGAAGTCAAAGTTATCTAATAAGTACACTTAGAAAAGGGTCATCCTTACCCTGTCCACCTCATTCCCATTCTCTCCTATAAGATGCCAATCATTTTCTAGTCAACCGTCCTCCACAACGTTTTTTGTAAAATAAACAGATAAGTCTATAAGTTTATCTTTTCCTTTTCTCTTAACCAAAAGTTTATGTACTATAGATATTTCTCTGCACTCAGTTTCCTGGTAATAACTTTATATCTGATAATAACCATCTTCACCATTCTTTTCTTTTTAAACCTTTATTAGAGTGTTGTTGCTTCACAATGTTGTGTTAGTTTCTGTCACACGGCAGAGTGAATCAGCTATATATATATATATCCCCTCTTTTTTAGATTTCCTTCCCATTTAGGTCACTGCAGACTATTGAATAGAGTTCCCTGTATTATAGAGTAGGTTCTTATTAGTTGTCTATTTTATATATCACTTCAGTTCAGTCGCTCAGTCGTGTCCGACTCTTTGTGACCCCATGAATCATAGCACACCAGGCCTCCCTGTCCATCACCAACTCCTGGAGTTCACTGAGACTCACGTCCATCGAGTCAGTGATGCCATCCAGCTATCTCATCCACTGTCGTCCCCTTCTCCTCCTGCCCCCAATCCCTCCCAGCATCAGAGTCTTTTCCAATGAGTCAACTCTTCGCATGAGGTGGCCAAAGTACTGGAGTTTCAGCTTCAGCATCATTCCCTCATATAGTGGTGTGTATATGTCAATCTCGATCTCTCAAGAGATCTTCATCATCTTTTTATAGCATCTGCACTAAATCTTACCAAACTACTAGTCTATGTATGGCCACTCAAGATGCCCCAATATATGAAATTACAAACAAGAAACACTGCAACAAATATCCTTGCACAACTATACTTTTACATCATTGGAGATACAGCTTTAGGATAAACTCCTAGGAATAGTATTTCTCGGTCAAAATGTAAAATGAATCTGTGATTTTCTTAAATATTGCTGTAATCCCTTCCCTAAGGATTAGACCAGTTTGCAGTCCCATCAACAACGTACAGAACTGCCTAGTTTCCCACACCCTCACCAAAATCCTTGGTTAAGTTCTTATCTTACACTTCTGGAGGTCAGAAGCCCAAAAACTGGCTTTCACTGCACTGAAATCAAGGCATAAGGAGGGCTGTGCTCTTCCTAGCAATTCATGGGAGAATTCATGGCCCTGCCTTTCTCAGCTTCTGGAGGTCTCCTGAGTTCCTTGGATCATGTGTGGCCATCTTCCTCATTGTAAAGGCCAGCAACATCACATCTCTCTTCCTTCTTCTGCACTCACATCTCCCTCTCTTGATAACTGTAACCAGTTTTTTAAAAAAATAATTTTTACTGGAGTACAGTTGATTTACAATGTGGTATTAGTGTCAAGTGTATAGTAAAGTGAATCAGTTATACACATACAAATATGCACTCTGTTTTAGATTCTTTTCCCATATAGTTCATTACAGAATATTGAGTAAAATTCCCTGTGCCATAGAGCAGGTTGTTATTAACTCTTTTAAATATCAGTCAGTTCAGTTGGTCAGTCGTGTCCGACTCTTTGTGACCCCATGAATCGCAGCACCAGGCCTCCCTGTCCATCACCAACTCCCAGAGTTCACTCAAACTCACGTCCATCGAGTCGATGATGCCATCCAGCCATCTCATCCTCTGTCGTCCCCTTCTCCTCCTGCCTCCAATCCCTCCCAGCATGAGAGTCTTTTCCATTGAGTCAACTCTTCGCATGAGGTGGCCAAAGAACTGGAGTTTCAGCTTTAGCATCATTCCTTCCAAAGAACACCCAGGACTGATCTCCTTTGATATATAGCAGTATGTATATGTCAATCCCAGTTAATCCCAGTCACCCAATTGATCCTGCTCTTGCCTTTCCCCCTCTATCTCTTTGAATTGGTCACTGAGAAAGGCTTTCTTATCTCTCCTTGCTATTCTTTGGAACTCTGCATTCAGAAAGGTATATCTTTTCTTTTCTCCTTTGCCTTTTCTTTTCTCAGCTGTAAGGAAGGCTCCTAGGACAACCATTTTGCTTTTTTGTACTTCTTTTTCTTGAGGATGGTCTTGCTCATTGGGCTTCTGTAAAATGTCACAAACCTCCATCCATAGTTCTTTAGGCATTCTGTCTATCAGAACTAATCCCTTGAATCTATTTGTCACTTCCACTGTATAATCATGAGGGATTTGATTTAATTCATACTTGAATGGTCTAGTGGTTTTCCCTCAGTTCAGTTCAGTCACTCAGTTGTGTCCAACTCTTTGTGACCACATGGACTACTGCACACCAAGCCTCCCTGTCCATCACCAACTCCTGGAGTTTACCCAAACTCATGTCCATTGAGTCAATGATGCCATCCAACCATCTCAACCTCTGTTGTCCCCTTCTCCTCCTGCCTTCAGTCTTTCCCAGCTTCAGGGTCTTTTCAAATGAGTCCGCATCAGGTGGCCAAAGTATTGGAGTTTCAGCTTCAACATCAGTCCTTCCAATGAATATTCAGGACTGATGTCTTTAGGATGGACTGGTTAGATCTCCTTTCACTCCAGGGGACTCTCGAGAGTCTTTTCCAACACCACAGTTCAAAAGCATAAATTCTTTGGCACTCAGCTTTATTTATAGTCCAGATCTCAAATCCATACATGAATACTAGAACAACCATAGCCTTAACTAGATGGACCTTTGCTGGCAAAGTAATGTCTCTGCTTTTTAATATGCTATCTAGGTTGGTCATAACTTTTCTTTTAAGAAATAAGTGTCTTTTAATTTTATGGCTGAAGTCACCATCTTCAGTGATTTTGGAGCCCACAAAAATAAAGTCTGTCACTGTTTCCACTATTTCTCCATCTATTTGCCATCAACTGATAGGACCAGATGCCATGATCTTAGTTTTCTGAATACTGAGCTTTAAGCCAACTTTTTCACTCTCCTCTTTCACTTTCATCAAGAGGCTTTTTAATTCTTCTTCACTTTCTGCCATAAGGGTGGTGTCATCTGCATATCTGAGGTTGTTGATATTTCTCCTGGCAATCTAGATTCCAGCTTGTGCTTCATCCAACCCAGTGTTTCTCATGATGTACTCTGCATATAAGTTAAATACGCAGGGTGACAATATACAGCCTTGATGTATTACTTTTCCATTTGGAACCAGTCTGTTGTTCCATGTCCAGTTCTAACTGTTGCTTCCTGACCTGCATACAGACTTCTCAGGAGGCAATTCAAGTTGTCTGCTATGCCCATCTCTTTCGGAAGTTTCCACAGTTTATTGTGATCCACATGGTCAAAGGCTTTGGCATAGTCAATAAAACAGAAATAGACGTTTTTCTAGAACTCTCCTGCTTTTTTCATGATTCAGCAGATGTTGGCAATTCGATCTCTGGTTCCTCTGCCTTTTCTTAATCCAGCTTGAACATCTGGACGTTCATAGTTCACATATTGCTGAAGCCTGGCTCAGATAATTTTGAGCATTATTTTGCTGGCATGTGAGATGAGTGCAATTGTGCAGTAGTTTGAGCATTCTTTGTGATTGCCTTTCTTTGGAATTGGAATGAAAACTGACCTTTTCCAGTCCTGTGGCCACTGCTGAGTTTTCCAAATTTGCTGGCATACTGGATGCAGCACTTTCACAGCACCATCTTTTAGGATTTGAAATAGCTCAACTGGAATTCCATCACCTCCACTAGCTTTGTTCATAGTGATGCTTTCTAAGGCCCACTTGACTTCACGTTCCAGGATGTCTGGCTCTAGGTCAGTGATCACACCATTGTGATTATCTGGGTCATGAAGATCTTTTTTGTACAATTCTTCTGTGTATTCTTGCCACCTCTTAATATCTTCTGCTTCTGTTAGGTCCATACCATTTCTGTCCTTTATCGAGCCCATCTTTGCATGAAGTGTTCCCTTGGTATCTCTAATTTTCTTGGAGAGATCTCTAGTCTTTCCCACTCTATTGTTTTCCTCTATTTCTTTGCACTGACCACCGAGGAAGGTTTTCCCCTCTCTCCTTGTTATTCTTTGGAACTCTGCATTCAAATGGGTATATCTTTCCTTTTCTCCTTTGCTTTTTGCTTCTCTTCTTTTCACAGCTATTTGTAAGGCCTCCTCAGACAGCCACTTTGCTTTCTTGCATTTCTTTCTCTTGGGGATGGTCTTGCTCCCTGTCTCCTGTAAAATGTCCCAGAGTTCCCTCCATAGTTCATCAGGCACTCTGTCTACTAGATCTAATCCCTTACATCTATTTCTCACTTCCACTGTATAATCATAAGGAATTTGATTTAGGTCATACCTGAATGGTCTAGTGGTTTTCTCTACTTTCTTCAATTTAAGTCTGAATGTGGCAATTAGAAGTTCATGGTATGAGCCACAGTCAGCTCCTGGTCTTGTTTTTGCTGACTGTATAGAGCTTCTCCATCTTTGGCGCAAAGAATATAATCAATCTGATTTTAGTGATGGCCATCTGGTGATGTCCATGTGTAGAGTCTTCTCTTGTGTTGTTGGAAGAGGATGTTTGCTATGACCAGTGCGTTCTCTTGGCAAAACTCTATTAGCCTTTGCCCTGCTTCATTCTGTACTCCAAGGCCAAATTTGCCTGTTACTCCAGGTGTTTCTTGATTTTCTACTTTTGCATTCCAGGTGCCTATAATGATAAGGATATCTTTATGGGTGTTAGTCCTAAAAGGTCTTGTAGGTCTTCATAGAACCATTCAACTTCAGCTTCTTTAGCGTTACTGGTTGGGGCATAGACTTGGATTACTGTGATATTGAATGGTTTGCCTTGGAAATGAACAGAGATCATTCTGTCGTTTTTGAGACTGCATCCAAGTACTGCATTTCAGACTCTTTCTTTGACTATGATGGCTATTTCATTTCTTCTAAGGGATTCTTGCCCACAATAGTATACATAATGGTCATCTGAGTTAAATTCACCCATTCCAGTCCGTTTTAGTTCTCTGATTCCTAAAATGTCAATGTTCATGATGCTAAGGAATATTTAAACTACCATACAATTGCACTCATCTCACACTCTAGCAAAGTAATGTTCAAAATTCTCCAAGCAAGGCTTCAAGGATACATGAACCATGAACTTCCAGATGTTCAAGCTGGTTTTAGAAAAGGCAGAGGAACCAGAGATCAAATTGCCAACATCCGTTGGATCAACAAAAAAGCAAGGGAGTTCTGGAAAAACATCTGTTTCTGCTTCATTGACTATGCCAAATCCTTTAACTGTGGATCAAAGAGATGGGACTACCAGACCACCTTACCTGCCTCCTGAGAAATTTGTATGCAGGTCAAGAAGCAACAGTTAGAAAAGGACATGGAACAACAGACTGGCTCCAAATCAGGAAAGGAATACATCAAGGCTGTATATTGTCACCCTGCTTACTTAACTAATATACAGTGTACATCATGTGAAATGCCAGGCTGGATGAAGCACAAACTGGAATCAAGATTTCCCAGAGGAGTATCAATAACCTCAGATATGCAGATGACACCATCCTTATGGCAGAAAGTGAAGAAGAACTAAAGAGCCTCTTGCTGAAAATGAAAGAGGAGAATGAAAAATTTGGCTTAAAACTCAACATTCAGAAAACTAAGATCATGGCATCTGGTCCCATCACTATTTTTGATGATTTGCTATCACTTCATGGCAAATAGATGGGAAAATGGTGAAAACACTGGCAGACTTTATTTTTTGGGTTCCAAAATCACTGCAGATGGTCACTGCAACTATGAAATTAAAAGACACTTGCTCCTTGGAAGGAAAGTTATGACCAACCTAGACAGCATATTAAACAGCAGAGACATTACTTTGCCAACAAAGGTCTGTCTAGTCAAGGCTATGGTTTTTCCAGTGGTCGTGTATGGATGTGAGAGTTGGACTGTGGAGAAAGCTGAGCACCGAAGAATTGATGCTTTTGAACTGTGGTGTTGAAGAAGAAGTCCTGAATATTCATTGAAAGGACTGATGCTGAAGCTGAAACTCCAATACTTTGGCCACCTGATACAAAGAACTGTCTTACTGAAAAGACCATGATGCTGGGAAAGATTGAAGGCAGGTGAAGAAGGGGACAACAGATGATGAGATTGTTGGATGGCATCTCTGACTCAATGGATATGATTTGAGTAATTTCCAGAAGTTGGTGTTGGACAGGGAAGCCTGGCGTGTTGCAGTCTATGGGGTTGCAAAGAGTTGGACACGACTGAGAGACTGAACTAAACTAAACTTGCCTTTCCCCCACAGGTAATACGTTTGTTTTCTACATCTGTGATTCTATTTCTGCTCTATAAATAAGTTCACTTGTATCAATTATTTCTTATATTCCATATATTCAGTTCAGTTCAGTTCAGTTGCTCAGTCATGTCCAACTCTTTGAGATCCCATGAACTGCAGCAACCCAGGCCTCCCTGTCCATCACCAACTCCTGGAGTCCACCCAAACCCATGTCCATTGTGTCAGTAGTGCCATCCAACAATCTCATCCTCTGTCATCCCCTTCTCCTCCTGCCCTCAATCTTTCCCAGCATGAGGGTCTTTTCAAATGAGTCAGATCTCCACATAAGGTGACCAAAATATTGGAGTTTCAACTTCAACATCAGTCCCTCCAATGAACACCCAGGACTAATCTCCTTTAGAATGGACTGGTTGGATCTCCTTGAAGTCCAGGGGACTCTCAAGAGTCCTCTCCAACACCACAGTTCAAAAGCATCAATTCTTCGGTGCTCAGGTTTCTTTATAGTCCAACTCTCACATCCATACATGACCACAGGAAAAACCATAGCCTTGACTAGATGGACTTTTGTTGGCAAAGTAATGTCTCTCCTTTTTAATATGCTGTCTAGGTTGGTCATAACTTTCCTTCCAAGGAGCAAGCGTCTTTTAATTTCATGGCTGCAATCACCATCCGCAGTGATTTTGGAGCCCAGAAAAATAAATCAGCCACTGTTTTCACTGTTTCCCCATCTATTTGCTATGAAGTGATGGGACCGGATGCCATGATCTTAGTTTTCTGAATGTTGAGCTTTATGCCAACTTTTTCACTCTCCTCTTTCACTTTCATCAAGAGGCTCTTTAGTTCTTCATTTTCTGCCATAAGAGTGGTGTCATCTGCATATCTGAGGTTATTGAT
>NW_011494833.1:1693889-1699408 GCF_000754665.1 Bison bison bison
TTTTTCACTCTCCTCTTTCACTTTCATCAAGAGGCTCTTTAGTTCTTCATTTTCTGCCATAAGAGTGGTGTCATCTGCATATCTGAGGTTATTGATATTTCTCCCAACAATCTTGAATCCAGCTTGTGCTTCCTCCAACCCAGCATTTCTCACGATGTACTCTGCATTTAAGTTAATATAAGCAATATCAATGATATTTGTCATTCTTTATCTGACTTACTCCACTCAGTACGACAGTCCTACATCCATTCATGTTGCTGCAAAAGGCATCATTTTATTCTTTTTTATGGCTGAGTAATAGTCCATTGTATATCTGTACCACATCTTTTTCATCCACTTCTCTGTCATTTCCATGTCTTGGCTATTGTTAATAGCAAACTTCAGCAACTTTTAAGGACTCATGTGATTACTATTCAGAGAATCCAGAACATCTCCATCTCAAATGTCTGACTCTTATCACATCTGCCAAGTCTTCTTCTTCAAGTAATGTAGAATATTCAGATTCCTGGTGATTAGCACATGGACATGTTTAGGAACCATTTTTTTCCCCTACCACATATATTTTATCATTCATTGTTGATTCTTTTCTCTTTCTGGGGTGATTTTGTCTTGTTTCATCTAAATCCCTCTTTCTCCTCTTCCAATTCCATCAAAATTTTGATGAAATCTCTTAAGACCTCCATTACCCACTTTCTCGAGCAGCTCTGTTGTAATTCAGTTTATTTTTCTCAGAGGTTACTTGAAGTTCATGATATTCTCTGTCCCTTACTAGTGAAATCCTGAAATCATGAGTCATGTATGGTTTTATTATACTTCTTGTTGAATTTTATATTGTGGAGAGATTATGTATGAGAAATTTGGATTCAGTTAGCTGCAAAGTTGCAGGTTAAGGTATGAAAGGTATTTCTAAAGCTTCTTTTAGGAATATCATGGAATATGATACTGTTACTACAAATGCATTTTGAAAATGAGAATACTACCTATTACCTCTGATCACCAAAGATGTCAGTAAAGAATAAAATTCAGAAGCATTTTGAAAAATGTAAGGATTAAATTACTATTGCAGTCTGGCCATGAGAACTAGTAACTACAATGAGCTACAGGCTAATAAACAAATACCTCACTGGAAGACAAAGTTTCCTAATTAATTATGTTTGTCATTTAACACCTACTCCCTACAAGCTAGCTTTTATCTCCAGCTGCTATAATCAATACTGCTTTGTTGCTGGCAAATATTTCTCTCTGATAGCTAGTAAAATGGGGACATAAAGCTTTAAAATGTCTCAATATCTATGTTTGAATGTCTTACTACCTGTGCTCAGCTCTTTTTATTTGTAAACATTGGTTTTGTTCTCTCTGATCACTTTACAGATGCTTTCTCTTTTCTAGAAAAAAAAATTTTTTCCATTATTTTATTTCTTAAGACCAGAAAGGACAAGTGCGGCCAGTTTCATTAACCAAATGGACACACTATACAAAAAATTCAAAGGAACTTTAAGTAAGTTCATTTTGTAATGTTTTATTAACTGTATTTTAAAAGAAATATGTTAAAATCAAATGACACAAAAGGATACACTGTGAAAAGTCTCCATCCAACCTTAAATCCTTAGATCCTCAGTTCTCAAAAGCAACTCATTTTATTCTTTTCTTATTTATTATTTCAGACAAAATTATTTCTACTACAAAGATAAATGGACACATGGCCCTATACGATACATAAATGGGGGCAAATTATACTGTCAAATCTTCATTTCTTTTTACTTAACTATGAAACTTGTGATCTTCTCTTATCACTTTGTCAACGCATAAATCTGTCTATCTTTCACAGCTGCATGGTATCACTAATGCATGATTTATCTAAATACCCCTTACTAATGAATTTGTATAATTAAATTTTAATTCCCATTCTTATTTTTATGCACATTTATTTAGCACATTTATCTTCTGCAAGATAAGTGTTTTCACTTCTAAAAGTAATAGTAAATAATTAGAGTATAAAATGGAATCTTCGTTAGCAAATAAATTATAAAACACAGGGGCAGTTTCTTACATGAAATGAGCTTAAAAGTTAGCACTCCCATCCTTACAAGAAGCTGAACAAACTGGAAATCACTGGACCCGCCAGAGATGAGATCTGTCAACTTAAAGAAAAATGTACCACATGAGAAAGATGTTCCAACCTTCCCTGGTAGCTCAAATGGTAAAGAATCTGCCTGCAATGTGGGAGACCTGGCTTCGATCCCTGGGTTGGGAAGATCCCGTGGAGAAGGGCATGGCAAACACTCCAGTTTTCCTGCCTGGAGAATGGACAGAGAAGCCTGGCAGGCTACAGTCCATGGGGTCGCACAAAGTCAGACATGACTGAGCAACTAAGCACAGCACACAGCACATGAGAGTTGTGAGTTTAAATTTTATTCAGGGTCTTACTGAGGACTATAGACCAGGAGGGAGCCATTCAGTAGCTCTGAAGAACTGATCCACAGAGGTAAGGGTGGTAGGGGAGAAGCCAGAATATATATGAATTTTTTTTTTTTTTTTTGGCTTGAAAATACATGTAGTCAATCATACACCTTGATAAGAGATTACTGCCAATACAAAAAATAGATATCTCAAGTTATTTCCATTTTAGTGCTCTTCTCCTTATGGGAAGATGAAAGAATCTGGAATCATTGAAATTCTTCTTGAAATATGCATAACTCTTTGCTGCTGCTGCTAAGTCGCTTCAGTCGTGTCCGATTCTGTGTGACCCCACAGACGGCAGGCCACCAGGCCCCACCATCCCTGGGATTCTCCAGGCAAGAATACTGGAGTGGGTTGCCATTAGGGGGTCATTTATCCAAAACACAGAATGCCTTGTCCTGTTTTTACCATCCTCAGTTCCCTTGATGGCTCTGCTGGAAGTTTCCATTTAACCCTTTGTATAACTGGATGCTGAGTGACAGTCTTTGTTCTGCTGGTTTTCTTTTTTTTAACAGATCAAAGGGCAAACTAATACTGCAAACAAATAGTAAATTTTAAAGCCTGCAGAGATTACTGAGGTTACACTGAAACTACAGATCAATTTGGGGAGAACTGATACCCTAATAATATAGTCTCCCAGTTCACAAACATGGTTTCTCTCTCCATATACTTATATCTTTTATTAATTTCTCTCACCAGTATTTTGACATTTTCATTACCAAGTCTTGTACAAATTTTATTGGATTTATCCATAACTAGACCATGATATGTGTGCTACTAATAGTATTTTTAGGGCTTCCCAATGGTTCTTTTGAACTGCGGTGTTGGAGGAGACTCTTGAGAGTCCCTTGGACTGCAAGGAGATCCAACCAGTCCATTCTGAAGGAGATCAGCCCTGGGATTTCTTTGGAAGGACTGATGCTAAAGCTGCAACTCCAGTACTTTGGCCACCTCATGCGAAGAGTTGATTCATTGGAAAAGACTCTGATGCTGGGAGGGATTGGGGACAGGAGGAGTAGGGGACGACAGAGGATGAGATGGCTGGATGGCATCACTGACTCAATGGCCATGAGTCTGAGTGAACTCTGGGAGTTGGTGATGGACAGGGAGGCCTGGCATGCTGCAATTCATGGGGTCCCAAAGAGTCAGACACGACAGAGCGACTGAACTGAACTGAACTGAATGGTTCTAGTGGTAAAGAATTCACCTCCCAGTTGCAGGAGATACAAGAGACAAGGGTTTGATACTTGGATCAGGAAGATCCCTTGGAGTAGGAAATGGCAACCCATCCAGTATTCTTACCTGAAGAGTTCCATGGACAGAGGAGTCTGGCAAGTTATAGGCCATGGTGTCACAAAGAGTCAGACTTGTGAGTGACTAAACATATACACAATAGTATTTTTATTTTTATCTTCTAATAGTTTATATTATACACAGAATAAGCTTTTCTGTATTGCGTTCTTTATTCATTCTTCATCTTCTAATAGTTTATATTATACACAGAATAAACTTTTCTGTATTGAGTTCTTTATTGAGTTCTGTATTGAGTTCTAATATCCACTTTTGTAGCTACTTTAAAAATTTTATCATACATATTTATGGCATCTTCCTTTAAATCCTTGAACATACAGAGTGTATTAATGACAGTTTTTTTAATGTCATGATCTTATTGCATCATCTCCATCAATTCTTGATCTGTTTCTCTTGACTTATTTTTCTCTTGATTTCAGATCGTATTTTCTTGTTTACATAACCAGAAAAAAATTTTACTGAATACTGAATGCTATGAACTTTATATTATTGACTGCTATATTTTATTGTAGTCACCTAGAAGGTAGTTAGATTATTTGCAGATTAAGTTTATCCTTTCAAGGTTTATTTTTCAACCTATTCAGAATGGGTCTATAGTATTTCCTGAGGTTAATGCATCATCGTTCTATGGTCTCTGCTCAATGCCCTATGTATTTAATGAGATCTTCCCACTTTAGATGGAAAAAAAAAAAAAAAGAATGTTCTCTATTCCAATGCAAGATCTGGAAGTTGTTCACATTAAAGATTTCCAGTAATTGCTCTTTCTTCAGAAGTTGTTCTTATCTAACTCCTTGGGGTTTTATACTATACATGTGCAATGTCCTCAGTCAAAGATGCATGAAAATAACTATTTACATTTTCAGAGTTCTTTCTATGTATTTCTTTCTCGTCCTGGGTCCTTCCCTCAGAAATTTTAGCCACTTGGTCTTCCTTGAAATATCTGACATATATACGAAAGGATATTGCTAGAGTCGTCAAAGGTTCATTGCCCTGGCCTACAGTTCAGAAATATCTTCAAAAATCGTTTTTAAAGGAATGTAGTTAAGCCTTCACTTTCCAATGCAGGGGGTTCCGGTTTAATCCCTGGTCGAGCAGCTAAGATACCACATGCCTTGTGGCCAAAAAACCAAAACATAAGACAGAAGCAATACTGTCTCAAATTCAATAAAGACTTTAAAAATGGTCCACATCAAAAAAACAAAATCTTTGAAAATATAAATTTTTTTACATATATTTTTTCCGTTTGATGGTAGGGCTCATTCCATTTGTTTCTTTTCTCAAAAATTATAATCCTTTGCTGTTTGTTAATTCTAAAAGGTCTTGTAGGTCTTCATAGAACCGTTCAACTTCAGATTCTTCAGCGTTACTGGTTGAGGCATAGACTTGGATTACTGTGATATTGAATGGTTTGCCTTGGAAACAAACAGAGATCATTCTGTCGTTTTTGAGATTGCATCCAAGTACTGCATTTCGGACTCTTTTGTTGACCGTGATGGCCACTCCATTTCTTCTGAGGGATTCCTGCCCGCAGTAGTAGATATAATGGTCATCTGAGTTAAATTCACCCATTCCAGTCCATTTCAGTTCGCTGATTCCTAGAATGTCGACATTCACTCTTGCCATCTCTTGTTTGACCACTTCCAATTTGCCTTGATTCATGGACCTGACATTCCAGGTTCCTATGCAGTATTGCTCTTTACAGCATCGGACCTTGCTTCTATCACCAGTCACATCCACAGATGGGTATT
>NW_011494833.1:1699558-1699936 GCF_000754665.1 Bison bison bison
GATTGACTAGTTCTCTGTGAGTATGGTTTCAGTGTGTTTGCCCTCTGATGCCCTCTTGCAACACCTACCATCTTACTTGGGTTTCTCTTACCTTGGGCGTGGGGTATCTCTTCACGGCTGCTCCAGCAAAGCGTAGCCATTGCTCCTTACCTTGGACAGGGGTATCTCCTCACCACCGCCCTTCCTGACCCTCAATGTGGGATAGCTCCTCTAGGCCCTCCTGCGCCCGTGCAGCCATGGCTCCTTGGACGTGGGGTTGGTTCTCCCGGCCACCGCCCCTGGCCTTGGGCGTGGGTGGCCCCTCCCGCCTGCCGCCCCTGGCCTCAGGCTTAGGGGCATGGGTTAGCTCCTCCTGCCCACCGCCCCTGACCTCGGACG
>NW_011494833.1:1700463-1701144 GCF_000754665.1 Bison bison bison
CCAACACCACAAGAGAAGACTCTACACATGGACATCATCAGATGGTCAACACCGAAATCAGATTGATTATATTCTTTGCAGCCAAAGATGGACAAGCTCTATACAGTCAGCAAAAACAAGACCAGGAGCTGACTGTGGCTCAGACCATGAACTCCTTATTGCCAAATTCAGACTTAAATTGAAGAAAGTAGGGAAAACCACTAGACCATTCAGGTATGACCTAAATCAAATCCCTTATGATTATACAGTGGAAGTGAGAAATAGATTTAAGGGACTAGATCTGATAGAGTGCCTGATGAACTATGGAGTGAGGTTCGTGACATGGTACAGGAGACAGGGATCAAGACCATCCCCATGGAAAACATGCAAAAAAGCAAAATGGCTGTCTGGGGAGGCCTTACAAATGGCTGTGAAGAGAAGCAAAAAGCAAAGGAGAAAAGGAAAGATATAAGCATCTGAATGCAGAGTTCCAAAGAATAGCAAGAAGAGATAAGAAAGCCTTCTTCAGCAATCAATGCAAAGAAATAGAGGAAAACAACAGAATGGGAAAGACTAGAGATCGCTTCAAGAAAATTAGAGATACCAAAGGAACATTTCATGCAAAGATGGGCTCGATAAAGGACAGAAATGGTATGGACCTAACAGAAGCAGAAGATATTAAGAAGAGATGGCAAGAATACA
>NW_011494833.1:1701434-1708680 GCF_000754665.1 Bison bison bison
CAGATATGCAGATGATACCACCCTTATGGCAGAAAGTGAAGAGGAACTAAAAAGCCTCTTGATGAAAGTGAAAGTGGAGAGTGAAAACGTTGGCTTCAAGCTCAACATTCAGAAAACGAAGATCATGGCATCCAGTCCCACCACTTCATGGGAAATAGATGGGGAAACAGTGGAAACAGTGTCAGACTTTATTTTGAGGGGCTCCAAATCACTGCAGATGGTGACTGCAGCCATGAAATTAAAAGACGCTTACTCCTTGGAAGGAAAGTTTTGACCTACCTAGATAGCATATTCAAAAGCAGAGACATTACTTTGCCAACAAAGGTTCGTCTAGTCAAGGCTATGGTTTTTCCAGTGGTCATGTATGGATGAGTTGATGCTTTTGAACTGTGGTGTTGGAGAAGACTCTTGAGAGTGCCTTGGACTGCAAGGAGATCCAACCAGTCCATTCTGAAGGAGATCAGCCCTGGGATTTCTTTGGAAGGAATGATGCTAAAGCTGAAACTCCAGTACTTTGGCCACCTCATGCGAAGTGTTGACCCATTAGAAAAGACTCTGATGCTGGGAGGGAGTGGGGGCAAGAGAAGAAGGGGACAACAGAGGATGAGATGGCTGGATGGCATCACAGACTCGATGGACATGAGTCTGAGTGAACTCTGGGAGTTGGTGATGGACAGGGAGGCCTAGGGTGCTGTGATTCATGGGGTCCCAAAGAGTCAGACAAGACTGAGCGACTGATCTGATCTGATCCTGCTGTTTGTTAAAGTGAAAGTGAAAGTATTAGTTGGTCAGTCTTGTTGAACTCTTTGCTACTTCATGAACTGCAGCCTGCCAGGCTCTTCTGTTCATGGAATTCTCCAGGCAAGAATACTCGAGTGGATAGCCATTCTCTTTTCCAGGGTATCTTCCCAACCCAGGGGTAGAACCCATGTCTCCTGCATTAGTATAAGATATAAGTGAAAGTCACTCAGTCTTCTCTGACTCTTGCGACCCCACAGACTATACCATTCTCTTCTCCAGGGTATCTTCCCAACCCAGGTATCGAACCCAGGTCTCCCACATTGCAGGTGGATTCTTTACCAGCTGAGCCACAAGGGAAACCTGTCTTCTGCATTACAAGCAGATTATTTACTGTCTTAGCCACCAGGGAATCCTATTTGTGACCTTATGTACAAAAGCAATTACTTTTATAATAACTCCAATTTATAGATGGTCACCATGGGAGATCAGTTCTAGATCAGCTGTTCTTTCATGGTAGCTTTTACTAAATTCAGCGTACCTCCTGTTTTTTGCTAGATTTGATTATGCCCATCATTAATATATTGAAATGCCACAATATTTCTACTTTTCTCAAAGTATTTAAGAATGATTAAAGACACAGAAATCATAATCATGGCAGATTTTTAAAAGGATACTTCCCCTGAGTGAATAATTTTTTAAACTTTTTATTTTGTATTGTGGTGTAGCTGATTAACAAACAATGTTGTGATAGTTTCAGGGTATAGCAAAAGGATTCAGCCATGACTATACATGCATCCATTCCCCCTCAATCTTCTCTTTCATCCAGCTTGCCACGTAACATTGAGCAGAGTTCCCTGTGCTGTACAGTAGGTCCTTGTTGGTTATCCGTTTTAAATATAGCATGGAGTACATGTCCATCCCAAACTCCCTAACTATCTCTTCTTCTCAACCTTCTCTCAGATAACAACTCTCTAAATCCTTGAGTCTGTTTCTATTTTGTAAGTTAATTCATTTGTAACATTTCTTTTTAGATTCCACAGAAAAAGAATGTCATATGAAGTAAGTCAGACAGAGAAGGAGAAATATAAACAAATTTTAACTTAAAAATTCATAGCCTGATAGTTTGCACTGTGTTAATGTTTATTTTATCTGAGAATGTTAGATTCTTGGGCATTACAGGTAATTTCCTTCTCCTCTCACACCCACACACCAGGCTTAATGTCTAGCCTCTGTGAGAAGCTTTGCATTTTCTACTTTCTCTGTGATATTTCTTCGCCTACATCCTGCCCCCATGCAGCCATGCAATCTAGTGATGGGTTTTTAAGTATCTTGAGAACTATTAACATCTTCCACCTACTTGATGATTATAGAAAAACCATCCGTGAAGAATATTTATTCCGAAAATTGTTTGGTTTACCTTTAAAAATCTTCCTGCTTTGTGGCTCAGATGGTAAAGCATCTGCCTGCAATGTGGGAGACCTGGGTTCGATTCCTGGGTCAGGAAGATCCCCTGGAGAAGGAAATGGCAATCCACTCCAGCAATATTTATTCCAAAAATTGTTTGGTTTATCTTTAGATATGGGAAGCTGAGCTGTTTTCCTTCCACATACCAAAAATAAGGTCCTTACTTTTCTGGAAATAATACTCTACTGAAAAAAAGAAGCTATTAATTATCCAACAAATATATGTATACTTGGAAATAATTGCAAGTTTTTATAAGAAAAAGTGTACTATGAGACATCATAACGGAACTCAGAGCAGTTTCAGGAACTCAGGGAAATCTCAGTAAAATAACTACTGATGTGAAATCTTAATGCTTGAGTGGGAATTCCATATGTAGACAAAAGTAATTGTAGGAGGTGGGGTAAGAGTGTTGTTCAGGTAAAAGGAATACATGTCCAGGGCCTAGGGTAGAAGGAACATGACATACTTAATCAATATGAAGAAGGCAAGTGTGACTAAAACTTGACCATGAGATTATTCTGGCGAGATACACAGGAACCCAACAGTTTATGTTAAAGATATTGGTCCTTACCTTAAAATAAGAAAATTATTTCAGGGCCTTAAGCAGAATAGAGATTTGATCAATCCAAGTTATAAAATGATTGTTGAAACTGAAAAGACAGAAGAATGATGGGAAGAGACACATTAGAATGTTACTTTAGTATCCTTGACATGAAATAATGACAACATGAACTCAAGATACAGCAGTGAAAAGAGAAAGCAGGAGATGGATTCAAATGATGTCAAAATATCAAAACAACATAATGTGAGTTATTATTCCACGTGGGAATTGACAAAAGATCAGGGAAGAGAGAATGATGATTTTTAGGATTATATAGGTGATGGTGTCACCTACTAAGAAAGAAGAGAAAAAAAAACCAGAAACAGTTATGGTGTTTGGGGAGAAGAACGACAAAGGCACTGAGGCCAGTTTGGATGTGAGGAGTTGAGGATGCCCTTGACGTCGGATTGTAGGTGCTGGGCAGACAGTTGGGAATATGGAGCTAGACCTCAGAGACAAGGCCAACAAAAAGGTAATGTTACTGAGTCCAAGCTTGCTCTGCTCACAGCATGACAGGCCAATAAATTAGGAGTCGAAGTATTGAGGTAAGGAATATAACTTTATTAGGAAAGCTGGTGGACCAAGAAGATGGAAGACTAGTGGCTCAAAATAACCATCCTATTAGGGTCTGAATGTTGGTTTCTTTTACAGAACAAAGGTGGGGGATGAGGTGAGGAAGTAAAGTAAAAAAGCAAATATCTCCTGGAATGGCTAGCCTCGGGGAGGGAATGTGTTAATTTTTTTCTTGCAGCCATTCACAGATCAGTATCCCTGTTCAGTTTCCCTGAAGACACTTTGGTTAAACATTCAGGCAAAGGGGCAGAGTTCCCCAAGGCAGGTCATTATGTAGAGATAGTGTCCCTTTACTGAACAAAAGCAACAGGAAGCAAAGGTTAAAGTTAAAGAAACAGACCGAACATGTAGTTAGATTTTGTTCTTCCCTGTAAGAATAATTGTAGATGAGTTTGCAAATAGACAAAAAAAAAAATAGTATCTGGAGTTCACTGCAATGAGCACACCACCACCCCCACCCCGCTCAACCTCCGTCCTCTTTTATGTAACTACCAGTTGCTTCCCTTGCTGAGAGTGCCATTGGCTGAGAGCCCTTATCTGTCAGATACCTCAGGAGTATTTTATCTCCAAAAATCATGTCATATCTATTTCCAGGTTGGACGACAAATATATGAGAGATTATAAAGGCCAGGGCATCATGACCTGACCCAGAAACACTGAAGAACCATTTCAGCTTCAGAGTTCCCCATATTGTTGATTGAGGTTGTGGTTGGATCTTTTATCACAGATCAACACTTCCCTCAACCAAACCTGGAATCCATCTCCCATCTTTAGGTGTGGATCCCAAGAATACTCCTTAACAAATACACTACCTGCTAATTCTGGAGAAACTAACCTTAGTCACAGTGGCTATGGAAAGAGGTTTAGGACTGAGCCTTAATAAATTTCAAATTTTAGGTCCACTTAAAGGGAAGAAGAAACATAAGGAAGACAGAGACAAAATGACCAGATGAGTAAAGCAGAAGTAGGCAAGAGTGGATGTCACCGATGCAAAGAAGTTAAAGAATCAATTAAAATGTGAACTGAAAAACTAACATTTAAATGGATGAGAGACTATGGTGAGAATTTTTTCATAGCCATGCAAAAAGCCAAACTGCAGTGGGCTAAAAAGGGAATGGGGTGTACAGAAAATGAGACAGTGATGTAGGCAATGCCCCTGAGAAATTTATCTCTGAATAGAAAGAGAGAAATAAGGCTGGTGGTGTCTGGCAGAGGCCAGAAGATTGTTTTAATTCCTAAGAGAGATTCTGTTTATTCATTTATTAAATAGAAAAGAAACAGTTGAAAAGAAGTTAAATCTTTAGAAGTGGTATAGTGAGGGCAAGAGAATAACTTGTTATATTGAGGATGCATGATAAAAATAAAGACAAAACAAAAAAGATAAATGTGCCGATGAGGCTGACTACAATGGAGTAAGGAGTGAACTGAAAGCAAGATAGGACTCTACCAAGTCAATTTTGCTTCTGTCTTTCAAAGATTTTTTTGATGTGAACCATTTTCAAAACTCCTTATTTTATATATTACAATATTGCTTCTGTTTTATGTTTTGGGTTTTTAGCCATAAAGCATATGGGATCTTAGCTCCCCAACCAGGGATTGAACCTGTATCCCCTGCGTTGGAAAGAGAAGTCTTAACCACTGGACCTCTAGGGAGGTTCCAGTTTGTTTGTTTCTTTAAATCAAACTTCAATGTATATAATAATCATTAGGGGGCTTGTTAAAAATGGAGAGTCTAGGATCATTCTCAGAGACCTGGATTCAGTAGTAATACAGTGGAGCCAAGGAATCTGTCTTAAGGCTGTCAAGTGTTTCTCCACAAATAGTCATGAATCATGAGGAGCACAGGGACATAGAGGTGCAACTCATGAGTGTCCTAATGACTCTCTGATGAAGTAGAAAGAGAAAATGCATGTGGGTAAGGGGGAAATCAAAGTCTTATCAGCACCAGAGCCACACTTAGGTGGACAACAGAGTTTTCTTAGGAAAAGAAACTCCCTGAAGAAGTTAGAGGGCAAAGCACAGAGGCCTTGAGAAATGGAAAGAGAATAAATGAAGAGATAGAGGAAAGGGTATATTGATATGCTGGAGAAATATACGAGGGGATGTGTAGGAAGAGACATGATTTTTTAAGAGGTAAGCACTTACAGAGAAAGTGGCCACTGAAAAATTATGGTACAGGGATGGAAAGACTTTTAATATCTGAGTTGTTAAGTTAATTCTAAGTTTTTTGTGTTGCTGCTATTATGAAAATACCCTCTGACTCTACAGACCATCTCTAAAACTTGACTTGTCTACAAGAGGTATAATAGTGATGAAAGGAATGGGTAGGAAAGGAAATGTGATCTCTCCTGGGTTTCTCTATGATGTCTGGGTGGTCAGACCATGATTTGTGTCAATGATTAGTGGTCTATAGGAAAGTGCAGTCAAGTAACAGTTACTCCATGGAACCAACTCAGGTGTCATTGAGCGATAACCTCCTTTTCCCACACTATTAGAAATTTGACAAGTTGATTACATATTTATTCATCCATTCAATAAACATGGATTATAAATCAATGATGTCCTATATGTAATGGATTATAAAAGGGAGCAAAAACGGCCATGGTCCCTTTCCTCATACATTTTCCAAACAAAGGAAGATTTCATGCAAATATGAGCTCAATAAAGGACAGAAATGGTATGGACCTAACAGAAGCAGAAGATATTAAGAAGAGATGGCAAGAATACACAGAAGAACTGTAAAAAAGAAATCTTCACAACCCAGATAATCACGATGGTAAGATCACTGGCCTAGAGCCAGACATCCTGGAATGTGAAGTCAAGTGGGCCGTAGAAAGCATCCCTATGAACAAAGCTAGTGGAGGTGATGGAATTCCAGTTGAGCTATTCCAAATCCTGAAAGATGATGCTGTGAAAGTGTTGCACTCAGTATGCCAGCAAATTTGGAAAACTCAGCAGTGGCCACAGACTGGAAAAGGTCAGTTTTCATTCCAATCCCTAAGAAAGGCAATGCCAAAGAATGCTCACACTACTGCACAATTGCACTCATCTCACACGCTAGTAAAGTGATGCTCAAAATTCTCCAAGCCAGGCTTCAGCAATATGTGAACCGTGAACTTCCTGATGTTCAAGCTGGTTTTAGAAAAGGCAGAATAACCAGAGATCAAATTGCCAACATCCACTGGATCATGAAAAAAGCAAGAGACTTCCAGAAAAACATCTATTTCTGCTTTATTGACTATGCCAAAGCTTTTGACTGTGTGGATCACAGTAAACTGTGGAAAATTCTGAAAGAGATGGGAATACCAGACCATCTGATCTGCCTCTTAGAAATTTGTATGCAGGTCAGAAAGCAACAGTTAGAACTGAACATGGAACAACAGACTGGTTCCAAATAGGAAAAGGAGTTCGTCAAGGCTGTATATTGTCACCCTGTTTATTTAACTTATATGCAGAGTACATCATGAGAAACGCTGGACTGGAAGAAACACAAACTGGAATCAGGATTGCCGGGAGAAATATCAATAACCTCAGATATGCAGATGACACCACCCTTATGGCAGAAAGTGAAGAGGAACTCAAAAGCCTCTCGATGAAAGTGAAAGTGGAGAGTGAAAAAGTTGGCTTAAAGCTCAACATTCAGAAAATGAAGATCATGGCATCCAGTCCCACCACTTCATGGGAAATAGATGGGGAAACAGTGGAAACAGTGTCAGACTTTATTTTTCTGGGCTCCAAAATCACTGCAGATGGTGACTGCAGCCACGAAATTAAAAGATGCTTACTCCTTGGAAGGAAAGTTATGACCAACCTAGATAGCATATTCAAAAGCAGAGACATTACTTTACCAACAAAGGTTCATCTAGT
>NW_011494833.1:1708780-1716407 GCF_000754665.1 Bison bison bison
ACTCCTTGGAAGGAAAGTTATGA
Organism: Bison bison bison; assembly: GCF_000754665.1. Classification (NCBI taxonomy): domain Eukaryota; kingdom Metazoa; phylum Chordata; class Mammalia; order Artiodactyla; family Bovidae; genus Bison; species Bison bison. The sequence goes on from NW_011494833.1 coordinate 1,708,804, forward strand.
CCAACCTAGATAGCATATTCAAAAGCAGAGACATTACTTTACCAACAAAGGTTCATCTAGTCAAGGCTATGGTTTTTCCTGTGGTCATGTATGGATGTGAGAGTTGGACTGTGAAGAAGGCTGAGCGCCAAAGAATTGATGCTTTTGAACTGTGGTGTTGGAGAAGACTCTTGAGAGTCCCTTGGACTGCAAGGAAATCCAATCAGTCCATTCTGAAGGAGATCAGCCCTGGGATTTCTTTGGAAGGAATGATGTTAAAGCTGAAACTCCAGTACTTTGGCCACCTCATGGGAAGAGTTGATTCATTGGAAAAGACTCTGATGCTGGGAGGGATTGGGGGCAGGAGGAGAAGGGGACGACAGAGGATAAGATGGCTGGATGGCATCACTGACTCAATGGACGTGAGTCTGAGTGAACTCCGGGAGTTGGTGAGGGACAGGGAGGCCTGGTGTGCTGCAATTCATGGGGTCGCAAAGAGTCGGACACGACTGAGCCACTGATCTGACCTGAAGGAAGCTAAAAGTAAATTTAATAATCATATAAAATAATGGCAACTTTTTTAGGTCCTAGGGAGATAAGACACTTGCCACTGTAAGAGTGATTAATAAGGAAAGATGATCTAATGTGAGATGAGATAAATTTTCCAGATAATTAGAGTGTTGAAAGATGAGTAAGAGTTAAATGGGATTAATAATATCCTATTACAGTGTCATTAACTGAAACATCATATGAAAAGCTTCCAGCCATGGCATATTTCCTTGATCCTGAGATGGTATGAATGAAAACACACATTTATTTAACAACATCTTTGTCAGGGATAAAGAATCATGACCACACATATGTACACATTTAGTGTAAAGTGCTGCTTCACCTCTGAAATATTAAAAGTTTAACTCTCTGGGGATTGAGGCACAGTATTCTTTATATTTCAGGCCTAGCATATTACCTCAGAGAAGGCAATGGCACCACACTCCAGTACTCTTTCCTGGAAAATCCCATGGACAGAGGAGCCTGGTAGGCTGCAGTCCATGGGGTCACTAAGAGTCAGACACGACTGAGCGACTTCCCTTTCACTTTTCACTTTCACACATTGGAGAAGGAAATGGCAACCCACTCCAGTGTTCTTGCCTGGAGAATCCCAGGGATGGGGGAGCCTGGTGAGGCTCCCCACTTCTATGGGGTTGCACAGAGTTGGACACGACTGAAGTGACTTAGCAGCAGCAGCATATTACCTGCCACATAGTAGATACTCAACAAACCTCTGTAAAATAAATTACTATCTACCCTTCATCTGTCTGTCTCTCTGCCTTCTTTTCTCTCAGGAGTTATTATCCCATTTCTCTTGTCAGGTCCACTGGTATTTAAAGATATATGTATTTCTCTTTCATGAGATGCTTTTGTTTCAAAAGATGCTATGAACAAGACAATGATAAAACTTAAGAAATGAATACATAATGATGGAATTTTAGGTATTTCTACCCACATGTTTTGAGGTGAGCGCCTTCCCAGCCATCTTTGAATCCAAGCATGTAAAAAGAAACTGGCATTAAGCCATGATGACAGAAGTTTAAAAAAAATAGTAATACACTTAACACAGTAATAGTTCATGTTTTGACCAAGACATTGTCCAGTGCAGATGGACGGGGTTGTGCTCTGGTCTACATGGTCACTCAGGTATCTCTTTTCATCTTTCATGCCTCTGCCCTCTTCTGAGTTCTTGTAGTCCTCTCTGTTCAAGAATAGGATTTAGAAGGACAGTGTGGAATTTATAGTGAAGATATCCAAGGGCCAGGTTGGGAAAAGATAAACATCAATTCTCCTCACATTGCATGAGCAGAACTTGGTTTCATGGCCACATGTAACTGTACACTTATACAAGGACTGCCTTAGAACCAGAATCTAATTTCTGTCCACAAACAAGCAAACCTAAGCAGCCCATCTAATAGTGGATTCTGAAACAGGGGACAGTCTCTAGGGTAGCCCATGATCCCCACTTCTTGGTTTCCCTTTTATGTGGGCAAGACTTGCATCAGGTCAATAAAATATGGCACTGGTCATTCTCATGATCATGTTACATTATATAAGATTCTGTCTTAGTAGACTCACTCTCTTTTTCTCTTTCTGACTTTGAAGAAGCAAGCAGCCATGTTACCAGAGAATGTGTGAAGGAGACCAAGTGACAATGAACCATATGGGGCCCCAGGGAGCTAAAAGAAGCCTCTGATTGCCAGCCAGCAAGAAATTGATTCCTGAGTCTTACGATTACAAAGAAATAAATTCTGCAACAACATGAGTGAACTTAGAAGTAGATGCCTCCCCAGTTAGGCCTTCAGATGAAAACACAGTCCAGCTGACACTTTTCATTGTAGCCTGGTAAGACCTTGAGGTACGTTCAGCCAAGCCTGGAATCCTAAACCACAGAAACTGTGAGAGCATAAATGTGTACGGTTTAAGCAGTCAAGTATGAGGTAATTTGTTAGGTACAAACAGAAAATCAATAAAGGAACCTCATTTTCTCCTTTGTCTGCATTGTGCAGCTACAACACAGATAGGTAATCCGAATCCTTAAAACCTGACTGTTAAAATGGGCTTGGAAATGGACAGCACACACATCTGCCTGTCAATTCAGCTTCCCAGAAAGGGGCCTCCCTGGATCTGCTAGGCTAACATTCTTCCAACACTAATAGCATTTTCTTCTTTTCAGATTTACTAAATAAACCCTCAGCTTTCTTATCTGTGCCATTACTGAAGTACCACCTTACATTACCTCCAAGCCTTATTGGTTAAGTAAATTTATAATTCATCCCAAACTTCTCACAGACAAATCATGAAAAGAGAAAATGGTAAAATGAACAGAAATAAGCACAACAATTCTTATGCAAATTCCTAAGGAGCAGAACAGCTTGGGGCCTGTTGGCTGCCAACTCTATACACCCTGGGCTGCTGGGATGAGAAGCTCTTGGCTCCAATGCCCTCTCCCTGGCCAGAATATCAGATCTTGGGAGAATAAAGAAATGCTCAGAAGCAGCCCGGAGTGGAGCTTTGAACTGCTGGACTCTTCAGCTGCCCGGAACAACTGACAGATGGAGCAGTTATGGAACCAGGTGGTGAGGCTGAGCAGCAATCTAGCCACCCGCCCATCAGCCCATCCTTCTGTAGCTCTGGGATGTCCCTCAGGAACCCAGGTGGCAGCAGGGAACTGAAAGGATGGAAAACACCTTAGCAATCATTTCTAAGCAGCCCACAAAGTGCAACCAGCATTTAGGAATATAACCAACTGCCTCCTTTGCTTTGCAACACACACAGAAAAGATCAGGTCTTTCCCCATAATAGGGAGGGGGAGCTGCCCTGGACTATGGAGGAGGAACTGGCCATATGTTAGCTTCATCTTATAGGCTGGATAAAATTAACTCCCCACCGAGGCCCCTAAAATCTCCATCCCATCCAAACACAAAGAATTGAAACAGGTATCATGCATATCTCCACTCAAAAAAATGAAGAACATTGGTAGCTTTTCAACATCATCTAATCCATCTCTACAAACACCAAGTCCAGCCTTAATTTTTCTCCTCGTTTGTGGTTTCTGTCTCACCAAAACATGAATCCAATTTTTTCTTCTATATGTTATACCTTGTTCTTTCATTCTCCCTCATCTTCAAGTTTGCAAAAAAGTAGAAATTCCCACACACACACCTGTCATTTGAAAATATATATTCCCAAAACGGAAAGGCAAAATGTAAAGAATGGAAACACATAACTTGAGAAAAAATACCTGCCAATGCACCAATGCAGATAAAATGGATATCTATAAAAAAAAACTAAAAATAGCTCCCTTTGGGGTGGGGCTGGGGAGAAAATCACCGTCATCTGCAAATCAAATCAGCAAATGTTCATTGAGCACCCCTTACATTCAAGACAGAAAGCTTGGTGTTAAAGAAAATATAAATGTGTTAAAATTAGAATTTCCAGGAGCTGAGAAAAAGAGATTAGAATGACACCATAGTACACATTGTAGAGCACATTTACAATTTACAAACGTTTTTACATTTGTAATCTTGATTAATCCTTAGATAAAGTTCGTTTCCTAAATGGATAAATCTGTTTCTTATTAAAACTGGCAAGAAAAAAGGAGGTGTCTCAGAGATGTGAACTGCTGAAGGTCACCCAGCAAATAATGTTTGAGTTGAATCTTAAACAGTTATTCTGACTTCCAATTTCATTGCCCTTTTCACTTTATCCATTTGTCTGTAAATGAAACAAACTCAAAGCGTCAAGGATGTCCATGACTGGGAGGAACAACATAAAATCACATAAACCAGTTTGGAACAGGGGATGTGGACTTTAATCCCCATCCCCCGCCAGAAGTTTTTGTAGCCAGGGAAGCAGAAAGAGGGAACTGTGGACTGGGGAAATGCTGAGAGCAAAGGCTTAGAAGCATGAATAAGAAGCAATATATTCAGGGCCCTCTCAGTATTTACAGGGCTTCCCAGGTGGCGCTAGTGATAAAGAACCTGCCTGTCAATGCAAAAAACATAAGAGACCTGGGTTCAATCCCCAGGTCGGCAAGATCCCCTGGAGGCAGACATGGCAACTCACTCCACTGTTCTTGCCTGGAGAATTCCATGGATAGAGGAGCCTGATGGGCTAACGTGCATAAGGTTGCAGAGTCGGACACAACTAAAGTGACTCTGCATACATGAACCTGGGCACAGTATTTATAAGTTACTGAATGTCAGTCTCATTTCACACTTAAAGTTATTTTCCATGCCTACAAAATAAGAAAACACCTTTTTCCAGGGGCTGATGAAGTATAGGTATACCACAGAGATACTGCAGATTCAGGTCCAGACCACTGCAATGAAGCAAATATTCCCTGAAGCAAGTCACGTCAATTTTGGGGGTTTCTCAGTGCATGTAAAAGCTATGTTTACACTATAATTTAATCAATAAAGTGTGCATAGTATTATGTTAAATGTAGATACATAATTTAATTTTACTATACTTCATTGCCAAAAGGAATGAAATTCTGCCATTTGCAGAGAAGTGGATGGACCTAGAGACTGTCATACAGAGTGATATCAGAATTATGCATATATGTGAAATCTACAAAAATGGTATAGATGATTTTATTTTCAAAACCAGACATAGAGACACCAATGTAGAGAACAAATGAATGAATACCAAGGAGCAAGGGAGGGTGGGATGAATTGGGAGAGTGGGATTGATGTATATACACTATTGATGCTATGTATTAAATAGATAACTAATGAGAACCTATTACACAGCATAGAGAACTCTACTTGATGCTTTGTGGAGACCTAAATGGGAAGGAAATCCATGAAAGGGGGATATATGTATACATATAACTGACTCATTATGCTGTACAGCAGAAACTAATACAACATTGTAAAACAACTATATTCCAATAAAAAACTAATTTAAAAAACAAATAGAAACTTTAAGCAAAAAAATCTCATTGCTAAAAAATTATAATCATCATCTGAACCTTGAGCAAGCTGCAATTTTTTTGCAATGATAACATCAAAGGTCACTGATTACAGATCATCAATAAAGGAAAAGTTTGAAATATAGCAAGAGTTACCAAAATGTGAAACAGAGACATGATGGGAACAAATGTGGTTGGAAAAATGATACTGACAAGACTTGCTCAATTCAAGGTTGCCACAAGCCTTCAATTTGTGAAAAATGCAGTATCTGTGAAGCACTATAAAGCAAAGTCGAATAAAACAAGGTATGCCCCTGCTGGAATATTTTTCTCCTTTGAGGCAGGGGAGAAGGGTGTTGCAGGCACTTATGTAGGAGGCAGTACTTATGTATATGGGCTTGCTCCAAACTGAGTTCAGATCTCATTGTCATTACTAACTAGCTGTATAACTGTATAACTAGTTGTAAAACATCTTCTGGTTTCCTAATCTATCAAATGGAGTCTCCAAGGATACCTAATGCCAATGACTTTTGTGAGCATTAAATGAGTTATCTCCTCTAAAACACTCATCAAATAAGTGCTAAATAAACACTGGATATGAATCCCTCTGACATCCTCTATTTCTCTGCAACAATTGCCCAACAATCCAATATAAAACCCTCAAACAAGAAAAGTGGAGAACATGCTCCAAGGCCTGGTTCTGAACAGTTAGGCTAGTAGTTCTAACAACAGCACAGGATGCTAAAACTCCCAGCTGCTATAAATCAGTTGCTTGAGAACCAAAACCGATTCTGAGCAAGCCAAGTCTTATACATCTAATTAGAAAGTATGGCTTTATAGCCCCAAGAGTGTGGAAGAGTCATGTGTGTGTGTGTTTGTATATTTTTACAGCAGTCATAAAAACTAGCTGAAAACTCTTCAGCATCCAAAGTAGCTCTTAGCTCCTTATTTCACCTAAACATTTACTATCTATTTTTAAAGATCTTGAATCAAAACATTCTTTTTTTGTATCTTGAACATTTCTAGTTTATACATGTCTCAATGTTCAGCTTTAGTTTGGCTTCTGTTTTTTTAGATTATGAGCAAATGCAGTCTTTGACTTTCACAGATGTAAAATAGGTTCAACAGTATCATTTTTCTAGATTCCATATATATGCATTAAAATATAATATTTGTTCTCTTTCTGATTTACTTCACTCTGTACTACAGGCTCTAGGTTCATCCAGATCATTACAAATGACTCAATTTCATTCTTTTTTATGGCTGAATCAGAATGCCCAACATCAAAAAAATCTACAAACAATAAATGCTGGAGAGGGTATGAAGAAAAGGGAACTCTCTCACACTGTTGATGGGAATGTAAACTGGTACAGCCATAGAACGGAACAGTACAGTTTGGAGATTCCTTATAAAACTAAGCACAGAACTACCATATGAGCCAGCAATCCCTCTACTGGGAATATACCCTGAGAAAACCATAACTCAAAAAGACACATGCACCCCCAGTGTTCATTGCAGAACTATTTACAATAGCTACAGGACAGGGAAGTAACCAAGATGTCCATCAACAGAGGAATGGATAGAGAAGATGTGGTACATATATACAATGAAAATACTTTTAAAGTTAAAATAATGAGTTCTGAAAGGAAGGGGAAGAAGATAATAAAATAAGGGAAGAAGCAAAAGTGCCTTGAGGATATTTTGAAACTACTTAGACACAGGAAAGAAACCTAGCTCCCTCTTGTCTCCACCCCTGTCCAAAGGAGATACTTAGCTAATTAAAACAGAAACTGGTGAAAAGACAGCCTTCAGAATGGGAGAAAATAATAGCAAATGAAGCAACTGACAAACAACTAATCTCAAAAATATGCAAGCAACTCCTACAGCTCAATTTTAGAAAAATAAGCGACCCAATGAAAAAATGGGTCAAAGAACTAAACAGACATTTCTCCAAAGAAGACATACAGATGGCTAACAAACACATGAAAAGATGCTCAACATCACTCATTATCAGAGAAATGCAAATCAAGACCACTATGAGGTACCATTTCACTCCAGTCAGAATGGCTGCGATCCAAAAGTCTACAAATAATAAATGTTGGAGAGGGTGTGGAGAAAAGGGAACCCTCTTACACTGTTGGTGGGAATGCAAACTAGT
>NW_011494833.1:1716507-1725043 GCF_000754665.1 Bison bison bison
TGGAGAAAAGGGAACCCTCTTACACTGTTGGTGGGAATGCAAACTAGTACAGCCACTATGGAGAACAGTGTGGAGATTCCTTAAAAAACTGGAAATAGAACTGCCATACAACCCAGCAATCCCACTGCTGGGCATACACACTGAGGAAACCAGAAGGGAAAGAGACACGTGTACCCCAATGTTCATCGCAGCACTGTTCATAATAGCCAGGACATGGAAGCAACCTAGATGTCCATCAGCAGATGAATGGCTAAGAAAGCTGTGGTACATATACACAATGGAGTATTACTCAGCCATTAAAAAGAATTCATTTGGATCAGTTCTAATGAGGTGGATGAAACTGGAGCCTATTATACAGAGTGAAGTAAGCCAGAAGGAAAAACACCAATACAGTATACTAATGCATATATATGGAATTTAGAAAGATGATAACAATAACCCTGTGTACGAGACAGCAAAAGAGACACTGATGTATGGAACAGTCTTATGGACTCTGTGGGAGAGGGAGAGGGTGGGAAGATTTGGGAAAATGGCATTGAAACATGTAAAATATCATGTATGAAACGAGATGCCAGTCCAGATTCGATGCACGATACTGGATGCTTGGGGCTGGTGCACTGGGACGACCCAGAGGGATGGTATGGGGAGGGAAGAGGGAGGAGGGTTCAGGATGGGGAGCACATGTATACCTGTGATGGATTCATTTTGATATTTGGCAAAACTAATACAATTATGTAAAGTTTAAAAATAAAATTAAATTAAAAAAAAAAAAAAAAACAGAAACTGGTTCACTTCCAAAAAACTACATCATCATCTACTTATTAACTTTTATCCTATCTACAGATGGAGGTCTGCAAACACTTCATTTGTTCAAAAACCTTCTATCCTAGACATAGGCTTAAGCTAAAATGAATTTCACTATTCTGCTGACTATACCTGTGACCCTTCTGCCCTTCACCTGTCTTGCTCTTTTCTTCCCATTTGCAACTTTCACTGACATGATCAACTAAATCATACAATATACCCTTGCATGCGTGCTCAGTCACTCATTTGTGGCTGACTCTTTGCCACCCGCCAGGCTCCTCTGTCCATGGGATTTCTCAGGCAAGAATACTGGAGTGGGTTGCCATTTCCTACTCCACAATACAGCCTTAAATTTTCTTTTTTTTTGGACTCAGAAGCATCATTTGTTCTCCAAAAACTCTGGTGGCCTCTACTTCTAAACTTCTTAACCAGTGGTGCTGGGAAATTTTTTCATTTCTTTTTTATTGGCTCCACCCTATAGCTGTCTCACCCAGAATGGTATCTGTGCATCTTTTTTTTTTAACATGTTCCTATTTTCCTTTGTAACTGTATATGTAAATCTAGTATATTTATATTTTCTACTTCGTGAGTTTCTTTAACTGGGCCAAAGGTTTTTTCAACCTTCCTATAAATGTCATCCAGTGCCTAAGATGGATTAGTCTGGAGGCACCCAAAGCCATTACTGGGCTGACCCAAGAGACCTGTGTCCTGGAGCTGGCAATGCATGGCCTTGGTGAATTTGTAAATAATGAAATGATGAAAGCTATTTAGGACTGTAGTATATTTCATCCATTAATCTAACAGTCTTTTTTAAAACCAATCCCCTGCTTTGGTCTCCTTGGAATAGAAAAGACATCTGGACCAACCCCAAGCAATTTATTAAAGACTTCAGAAAAAATGTGGAGGAGGGAGGGGCTACCTTTTCCTTGGTGATAGCCTTTGTTTCCATTCTCTGGTTCATTTTGGAAAATATTTTATTTATTTATTTGGCTGGGTCAGGTCTTAGTTGCAGCACATAGAATCTTTAGTTGTAGCATGCAGGATCTTTTTACTGTGACAAGAGAACTCTTAGTTATGGCATGAAGGATCTAGTTCCCTGATCAGGAATTGAACCTGACCCCCCTGAGTTGGGAGAGCAGAGTCTTAGCTACTGAACCACCAGGAAAGTCCTTTCTGGTCCATTTTTACTACACTTTTTTTCTTGCATGATTTTCTATTTTTCCAGCTTTAGATGCCTCATGAACTGGGCTTTGCAAAAGTCCAATGTTTCCCTCTTTATATTAAAATAATGGGTTTAAAACATGGGCTTTAGACTTAGGCAGCCTGAGCTCATGGGTTAGATGTGCTGCTAAGTTGCTTGGTGAACTCAGTCAGGTATTAATAATCACCTCTCTAAGCCTCAGTTTTCTCATCTATAAAATGGGAATAATATCTACTTCTCTGGGTTGTATCAGAGATTTTGTACATACTGATACAAAATTGGGGAAAACTCTCTTAATGAAAGCTACTAATAAAGTGTACATACTTCTCGGGGAGTTTTTTCTTTTTTTCTTTTTTTTATCTTTTTTCTTCCCGATAACTGCCTTAACATCTCTGAAGATCATTGGAGAAGAGAGACAAAAGATGTGGGGTGCTGAACATCAGAGAGGTTCGCTCATCTGATAGGTGCCAGTTTGCAATAATTCACCCCTTCTGGACTGTCAGGGGTAGTCCTTTCCTGCAGCAGGTCAACCAGTCTGCATGGGAGGAGCTTTAGCCAAATGTGTGTGCATTGGTAGGTGGAAGGAGGCTGGTAAATTGAGGAAACAAATGGGCTTTTTTCCATGAAGCTGTGTCAGTTTCAGGTTGTTACATTCGCTCAAGCTGGTTCAGGGCAGAATGCTGGGGCCAAACATTTTGGGGGATGGAGGGATCACATTGTTTTTTTTTTCCTTTTTGCCTTAATACGAAGCTGCCCTTAAATGCATCACAATCTTAGTTTTTTTAGTTTACTTTTGGTGTCTTTGGGAATCCCAGAATTTTTATTAAAATAAAGGTTTCAAGGACTTACGTGGTGATCCAGTAGTTAAAACATCACCTTCCAAGGTAGGGTGTGCAGATTCAATCCCTGGTAGGGAAGCTAAGATCCCACATGCCTCACAGCCAAAAAGACAAAATATAAAACACAAGCAATATTGTAACAAATTCAATAAAGACTTTAAAAATGGTCTGTATCCAAAAAAAAATCTTAAAGTTTTCACCCTCTCCAACATCTGTCTGGCATGTTACTTACAACATCAGAAAGTTTCTTTTAATCAGAAGGTACTGAAAACAACACAGATCACTGAAGGTGACCTCTACCTGGTCTTGCACACACTGAGCCCTGAGAGCTGACACTAGGTGCCTATGGAGGACTGAGTCCGTGCCTGCACCTTCCTGCATGCTACTCAGAATTGTGGCTATTTTCACTTAATCCTCAGCTGAATAGAAAGCACCTTGAGACAAGGTTCATATCTAATTTATTTCACCAGCATTCATAGTCTCTTCAGGATGCTGTGCAAAGAACAGGTACAGCAAGTGTTTGGGAATGAATTTTAACGACTCAGAACCTGAAGTAAGATGTCGGCCCAACTAAACTTACTTGCCCATTACTTAAAGCCATGTTGGCAATTTCTTTTTTCTTAGAGGAAATTGTAGAACTATGCAGTTGCCTTCATTTCCCCCACCTAATTCTTTGCTTCTGCCAAGAGGGAAAAAAATTCCATTTAACCTCTTTAATGAACATTCTAATGCCCAGAGTAATGAACTGTGTTAATCTTGAGCTTGGGTCAGACAGGCTGGGTTACAAAGGGATCCCAGTGTGAACTTAGACTATTGAAATAATCATCTAAACCTTGGCTTTCTCATCTTGAAAATGAGAATACAGTAATGCCTTCAGCATGAGTTGATAGGAAGTATTTAACACATAAAACACACACACATTAGGAACTCAGCATGAGTTTGCTTCCCTTTTATTTTTATTTTTTTAGATACATCAAATATGGGAATAAATGTTCAAATTCTCTATTGAAAAGGTGACAGTGTTAGTCGCTCAATCATGTCTGACTCTTTGCAACCCCACGGACTATAGCCCACCAGGCTCCTCTATGGGATTATCCAGGCAACAATACTAGAGTGGGCTGCCATGCCCTTCTCCAGGGGATTTTATTGACCCAGGGTTTGAACCTGGGTCTCCTGCTTTGCAGGTGGATTCTTCACCATCTGAGTCACCAGGGAAGCCCCAAATTCTCTAGCAGTCAGACAAATTCAAAATAAAACAACCCTTCAAGCCCACCACATAATACTAAATGTTGGCAAAGAGTGTTTAGACAGGAATCTTCTAGGCTGCAAAGGAGAGGATAAACCAGAATAGCCATTTGGGAAAGTACTCTGTCAATCCTTGTGAAATTGAGTCTTTACATTATTATCTATACATACAATCAGACATCCCAGTTTTGGGAATATATCCTAGAGAAATTCTCATATAAATCCATAAGGAAACTAAAATGAGAATAATTATTTCAGACTTGTTGATTATGCTGGGAAGTTGAAGATAATCCATGCAACCATCACAAAATAAAATGTGGTAGATGCACTTAACATTCACGTAAGTGTTAAATGATATAAACTAGATGTATACACAGTGAATGTAGTTCATTGCAAGAAAAAAAAAAACAACTGATAGGCCCCCTTTAGGTAAACTGGAGACACAAGAAAAACAACATTATATATTTTATGAGCACATACCAATTCAGGGCCATGTATCAAAGTCCTTGGAGCATGTGTCCATGGAGAGAAAATGAGAGCAAGAATTTAACGATAAAGAAGAGAAAAATCTAAAGAGTGCCTTATACAGGCCAGTGATGACAATATGCCAAATACTGAAGGGGATTATTAATTCAACCTTCTGTACCTGAAGTTCAAAAAAAAATTTTTAAGCTGTGTCTGTCTGTATGTGTGTGTGTGTGTGTGCACATGTGCATACATACATGTACTGAAAGATTCAAATACATTGCAAATCGTATGACACAGCTATTAGGACAGTAACCAGTTGAAGAATTAGGCCACCCCCACCATGAGGTTCCCTCTTTCAGAAAGCCTGGGGTAACCTAAATGACTAATCATTGGAGTGACCCTGAGTCTCTGTTCCTGTGCCCTAATTCCTGTTATTGTACTTTTTTTTTTTTGCTTTTTATTTATTTATTTATTTTTTAACCTTACAATATTGTATTAGTTTTGCCAAATATCAAAATGAATCCATCACAGGTATATATGTGCTCCCCATCCTGAACCCTCCTCCCTCCTCCCTCCCCATACCATCCCTCTGGGTTGTCCCAGTGCACCAGCCCCAAGCATCCAGTATCGTGCATCGAACCTGGACTGGCATCTCGTTTCATACATGATATTTTACATGTTTCAATGCCATTCTCCCAAATCTTCCCACCTTCTCCCTCTCCCACAGAGTCCATAAGACTGTTCCATACATCAGTGTCTCTTTTGCTGTCTCGTACACAGGGTTATTGTTATCATCTTTCTAAATTCCATATATATGCATTAGTATACTGTATTGGTGTTTTTCCTTCTGGCTTACTTCACTCTGTATAATAGGCTCCAGTTTCATCCACCTCATTAGAACTGATCCAAATGAATCCTTTTTAATGGCTGAATAATACTCCATTATGTATATGTACCACAGCTTTCTTAGCCATTCATCTGCTGATGGACATCTAGGTTGCTTCTATGTCCTGGCTATTATGAACAGTGCTGCGATGAACATTGGGGTACACGTGTCTCTTTCCCTTCTGGTTTCCTCAGTGTGTATGCCCAGCAGTGGGATTGCTGGGTTGTATGGCAGTTCTATTTCCAGTTTTTTAAGGAATCTCCACACTGTTCTCCATAGTGGCTGTACTAGTTTGCATTCCCACCAACAGTGTAAGAGGGTTCCCTTTTCTCCACACCCTCTCCAGCATTTATTGCTTGTAGACTTTTGGATCGCAGCCATTCTGACTGGAGTGAAATGGTACCTCATTGTGGTTTTGATTTGCATTTCTCTGATAATGAGTGATGTTGAGCATCTTTTCATGTGTTTGTTAGCCATCTGTATGTCTTTTTTGGAGAAATGTCTATTTAGTTCTTTGGCCCATTTTTTGACTGGGTCGTTTATTTTTCTGGAATTGAGCTGTAGGAGTTGCTTGTATATTTTTGAGATTAGTTGTTTGTCAGTTGCTTCATTTGCTATTATTTTCTCCGATTCTGAAGGCTGTCTTTTCACCTTGCTTATAGTTTCTTTTGTTGTGCAGAAGCTTTTAATTTTAATTAGATCCCATTTGTTTATTTTTGCTTTTATTTCCAATATATAAACAGTGACTCTGTGAAACTCTAGACGTTGCACCCTTAGATCCTAATAAAGGTAGAGTCCTAGGTCCAATCTTCTGAAAACTAAAGTGATATCAGATTGCAGCCCCCAAAGCAGACCAGGATGTGTGTTCTAAACCTAAACAGGTTTAAAATAATCTGCTAAAATAAAAGATACAACTATCAAGAACCAGGAAAATCACAACTTGGGGAAGAAAAGACAAAAACAGACACCAACACTAAGATGAGTGACATGTTGAAATTAACTGGCAGGGATTATAAAGGATCCATCATAAAAATACTTCAACAAGAAATTACAGATTCTCATGACACGAAGGAGGGGAACAAAGAAAATCCCAAGGAAAGAAGTCATAAAAAGGAACCAAAACGAAATTATAGACCTAAGAAATACTCTGATAATTTTTCTTAAAACTTCACTGGATGGATTCAAAAGTAAGGTGGAAATGGCATACAAAAGAATCATTGGAACTGAGCACAAATCAATAGAATTTACACAGCTGGAAGAGTGGGAAAAAAAGTAAACCAAACCAAACCAAACAAAAAACCAGAGGCTTAGAAACCTGGGGGACAGTAAAATGAGATTTAAAATTTGTCATCAGAGTCCCAGAATGACAGGGAAAAAATGTGAAGTTAAAAAATATTCACAAAAATCATAGCTAAAAATTTCCCAAATTTGTGAAAACCCTAAACCTACAAATTCAAGAAATTGAGGAAACGCCAAACAGTATTCACTGAAAGAAATCTATATCAAGACACATCATAATTAAACTTCTAAAAGTGGAAGACAAAGAAAACATTAATGAAAGCAGCTAGAAATAAAGAACTCATCCAGGGGAGCCATGATTTGAATGGCAGTAAGTATCTCATCTGAAACAATCAAACCAACAGGATGCAGGACAATATTTTTAAAATGCTTACAATAAGAAATGTTACCTTTGAATTCTATACCCAGAAAAATATTCTTTAGCAGTGAAGGGGAAATAAAGACACTCTCAAAGGAAAGAAAGTTAAGAGAATTTGTCATGAACAAACAAAAAAGAATTATCATAGGAAGTTCTCAAAACAGAAAGTAAGTATAACAGAGGAGATGTGGAAATCTGCAAAGGAAGAAAGATCAATAGAATGGGTCAAAATCAACTCAGTAAAACAGGCTATCTTTCTGTTCATGAGTTTTTAAAACTACCTTTGATAGTTAAAGAAAAATATAATATTATCCAATGTGGCACTCAGTGTGGTTGGTGAAAAACTTCATTTTGATTTTGCCGTAAGATCTTACAGAAAAATTCAAACGAAGTTTTGGCCAACCCAATACTAAAAATGCTATATTTTTTAAGTGGAGAAGGTAAAGATGCCTAAATGAAAATGAGATTTCTACACTTCACTCAAAGTGGTAAAACTTCATTACCAGTAGATAGTGATAGGTTATATATGTATATTGTAATATCTAGAGCAATCACTAAGAAAATTATGCAAAGCGGTATATTCAAAATCATGACAAATAAAGTGGATTCTAAACAAAAGTTCAAGAAACCAAAAGGTGGGCAAGAAAAGGATATTAGAGAAATGAGAAACAGAGGGAACAAACAGGAAACAATAAATAAAATGGCAGACTTAAGCCCTAACATATCATAACTTTAACTGTAAATGGCTTAAACATACCAGAGATTGTCATGCATACTAAGGCACTTCAATTGTGTCCGATTCAGTTGCCAGAGTGAATTTTAAAAACATTACTGAACTATTTGGTTGGCATAAAGAAACTCACTTTTCAAATATTACATAGTAGGTTGGAAGTAAAAATATGGGGAAAGAAATGGCATGCAAGCATTAAAGAAAAGCAGAAGAGGTTATCCTAATATTAGATAAAGTAGACCTCAGAGCAAAGAAAATTATTAGAGACAGAGGATCATTACACAATAATAAAGGGGTTAATTCACTTAGCAGTCTTCAATGTGTATACACAAAACACCAGAGCATTAAAAGCTATAAAACAAAACCCAACAGAATTGAAAGGAAAAAAAAAAAAAACTGAGTAGTTTCCCAACAGATGAGTAAAGATCAAATCTTTGAAAGTGTAAAGGAAACTCATAAAAACCACTCACAAGCTTCTCCTTGACAAACAGTCTTCTGTATTAAATGCACAGATGCACCATAGGAATCTGCTGTATTTCTGTATCAGATAAAAAAAAGTAATTCCTCTAAATTGGGAAAGATCTTTTTGTAATGATAGATATCTCTTGTAAATATTGGTGTTTTTTTGCAAAGGACTGCACTGTATTAATATTCCAATAAGTGGATTATAAATATTGATTGGTAACTCAAGAGCACTGTCACTTTA
>NW_011494833.1:1725143-1752514 GCF_000754665.1 Bison bison bison
GTCATGGCCATAGGAGAAAGGTACAAACACACTTCCCTTCTAGTAGCACTCAGGTATCTGGATACCTATTTCTCAGCCCATCCCCAGATCTGACCTGGCTATTACCAAGAGCTAGTTATCATGAAATGATATTCCCTGGCCCAGCCCCTATTGGTTTTATATATAAGTACATATGGGGTTCCCCAACAGCTCAGCAGCAAAGAATCCACCTGCAATGCAGGAGACACAGGACATGTGGGTTCAACCCTTGGGTCAGGAAGATCCCCTGGAGAAGGGCGTGGCAACCCATTCTAATATTCTTTCCTGGAGAATCCCATGGAAGAGGAGCCTAGCAGGCTACAGTCCACAGGGTTGCAAAGCAAAACTAATAGAATTATGTAAAGATTAAAAATAAAATAAAATTAGAAAAAAAAAAAAGAGTTGGACACAACTGAAGCAACCGAGCATGCATGCACACACATATATATAATTTTGTACATTGTTGTATTGGTTTCTGCCATACAACAACAAAAGTCCCCTACTTCCCTAGCCTCCCTCCCCTTCCCCTATCCCATCCCTCCAAGCCATAACAGAGCATCACACTGGGCTCCCTATGCTGCACAGTAACTTCTCACCAACTATCCATCTTACACCTGATAGTATATATATTGGTAGTGTATATATGTTGATGCTTTCTCCATTTGTATCACTCTCTCCCTCCCCAACTGTGTCCATGAGTCCATTCTCTACAACTGCATCTCAATTCCTTTCCTGCAGATAGGTTCATCAGTATCATATCTCTAGATTCCACACATTTCCCTTTTTATAATATAAATTTATTTATTTTAATTGGAGGTTAATTATTTTACAATATTGTATTGGTTTTGCCATACATCAACATGAATCCACCACAGGTGTACACATGTTCCCCATCCTGAACCCCCCTCCCTCCTCCCTCCCCATACCATCCCTCTGGGTCATCCCAGTGCACCAGCCCCAAGCATCCAGTATCATGCATCAAACCTGGACTGGTGATTTGTTTCATATATGATATTATACATGTTTCAATGCCATTCTCCCTAATCATCCCACCCTCTCCCTCTCCCACAGATTCCAAAAGACTGTTCTATACATCTGTGTCTCTTTTGCTGTCTCACTTACAGGGTTATCATTACCATCTTTCTAAATTCCATATATATGCATTAGTATACTGTATTGGTGTTTTTCTTTCTGGCTGAGACCTGCAGACTCCCTGAGTTGAGCAGAGAGAACTAAGAGTCTGGGAGAGCAAGGCAACCAGAGCTCTCAGGAGATAATACCCACAAGAAGACTCTGTAGACAATACCAAAGTTCTGTACACAGAGACAACCCCAGAGATCTCTAGAGCATCTTGCTGGATTATTCATCACTCCAGTGTTTGCAAGTGAGGAAATTACCTAAGGTCAGGAGAAAAAACTGTTTGAAGGATTAGAAGCAGCAGTACCCAGTAGCCATACAAGTCTGGGGATAGTCTCTACTCTCACTGGACAGACTGAAAAACCTTATCATTCATGGACCATTGTATGTTGCATAGAATACTCAGAATCATTTTGCTTCATTAGTGGAGAATGGTACTGCTCTGATCCTACCTTAAAAGCAAGACTCTTTAACAGGGAAGAAAAAAGTCTGCTTCCATGTTGGATCTGTTTCTTTTACTTTAACCCTTGCTTCTCATTGCTTTTGTTCACTGAAAGGATACTGTCTGTACATAATGGCCTGCCTCGGGGAATCCTGCCCCTTGGCCTGAGTGTTAAACTAAAATGCCCCTGTTCAGTGAAACATCCTGACCCTGTCCACCCGTGAACGGCCACAGGAAGGAAGAAATTAGCACACAGCACTCCCCCCTTCCCTGCCAAGGATGGCCATTTCAAGAGATATTTGCAAGATTAATGTCCTTTTTACTTTACTTCCTTAACTTCTACCTGCTTGAGTTCTAAAAAGAAGTTGGCATCCAGACCCCAGTGAGATGAGTATATGGGGACATTAGTGCTTCCAGTGGTCATGTATGGATGTGAGAGTTGGACTCTGAAGAAAGCTGAGTGCCGAAGAATTGATGCTTTTGAACTGTGGTGTTGGAGAAGACTCCTGAGAGTCCCTTGGACTGCAAGGAGACCAAACCAGTCCATTCTAAAGGTGATCAGCCCTGGGTATTCTTTGGAAGGAATGATGCTAAAGCTGAAACTCCAGTACTTTGGCCACCTCATGCGAAAAGTTGACTCATTGGAAAAGACTCTGATGCTGGGAGGGATTGGGGGCAGGAGGAGAAGGGGACGACGGAGGATGAGATGGCTTGATGGCATCACAGACCCGATGGATGTGAGTTTGAGTGAACTCTGGGAGGTGGTGATGGACAGGGAGGTCTAGGGTGCTGCGATTTATGGGGTCGCAAAGAGTCGGACATGACTGAGCGACTGAACTGAACTGAACTGGAGTCTGCCATCTTCTTGGAAGCCTGGAATTTCTGAATAAAGTTATATTCCTTGCCTCAACACCTCATTTCCAATTTATTGGTCTGTTGCGTGTCAAGCAGAGCGAGCTTTGACTTAATAAGAATTCCAAAGGATTAAACTGTTTCCAAGTTTCTTAACTGCATGTTAAAATTAAGGTAAAGTGTATTTAGAGCAATACAAAAATGTTTGGCACTCAACAAAGGAAAATTCACAATGCATGCATCCAATGAAAGACCACCAGTCATGTGAAGAAATGGAAACATATGACCGATAATGAGATAACTAGGAATACCACCTCTCCTCACCTCACCACACATGCCGCTCCCACATAATTATGGCAACTAGCAATTATTGTATTTCAAACTAAGTAGTTAAACTGGTGCTTATGAGTTATGACTCCAATGTTTTGGTTTTGTTTGGTTTTGGGTGACTTCTTGGATTTTGGTTGTCTGGGTATTTTTTAACTTCTTCTATTTAGGATAAAACAAGAAAACAAAGATCTCAATACATTCTCAAGGTCAATGGTTTCTGTCAACTCAACCTCTACTTCAGCATTTAAAAAATACAGATATACACACATTTCTCCCAGCCCCTCAATGGACTGAAGGTCAAAGTCTTGTTCTTGATAAGCCAATCAAATGATCTAATCAAAAGATCTCAGCTCTGAAAAGTGAAAATTATGATATGCCTGAGCAGCTTTTTTTTTTTGTATTTGAAGAACCCATGTGGGTAAGCACAAATTGAACAAGCCAAATAGTTGAAATTTGCCTGTGATTATGCTTACCTTGCCCAGCTGTTGAGAATGGCAAAGTGAAAGTCAATGCTGATCTTGCATTGTGAAGATGGATAGTGTCAATAATCAGATTACCCCTTGCACAAATTGTTTTTGCTGAAACCAGCTTTCCAAAATATGCATAAAGGAAATCCTGGGTCCTACATGAGCCCACGACTTAAAAATCCTGTGTCCACTTAATTTACTCTCTGATTCCGATTTGTCAGTTTTTCCCTCTCACTCTCTGCATGACTTTGAGCAGGTCAAAAAACATTTTGGGGGCTTGTGTGAATAGATGCAAAGATAGAATTGAATCTATTTTCCATTAATCTCTCTCAGAGAGAATAAAATAAGATTGTGTGCATGGAGCTTTCTTTTGCCAGAAAGGCCTTTGATAGATATATAATGCATTATTGTTTTTGGAACCAACCCCAGCCTGCTACCTTGTAGACAGGGGTGCTCAATCAATATGCTTGGTTAACAGATTAGTTCAGCAAATGAAGATGTTCAAGTGAGAAATCAACAATCATAAATAGCTCCAATAAAACAGATTCAGCAGAACCTTCACTAAATGTGCAGATGCAAATGTCTTATCCCTCTTGGGTCAAATAAGAGACACTGAAGGAACAAAGTAAGGTACCAAATGTCTAAAATCCAAGTAGTCCCAATAAAATATGTGAATCTACTGACATAGAGTAGCTTCCCTGGTGGCTCAGATGATAAAGAATCTGCCTGCAATACAAGAGACCAAGGTTGGGTCCCTGGGTCGGGAAGATCCCCTGGAGAAGAGAATGGCTACCCACCCCAGTTTTTTTGCCTGGAGAATCCCATGGACAGAGGAGCCTGGCAGGCTACAGTCCATGAGGTTGCAAAGAGTCAGACACTAATGAGTGACTAACACTTTCACTTCACTTTTTCAGTGACACAGAGCACCCAAAGAAATCAGTGACACTAACAGGTATTTATGAAATATCCAAAATTCCACTTACTGGGAAGAATGTAAAACTCCATAAAAGATAAAATTCATACATGGAATACTTCTGAATACCTCTGTCAACTGACTCTTCCAAACTCGTAGGAATTACTACCCACTTGGCATATGGTGGTCTGTTCTAGTAGCTGTTTTGCCCGGAAAAATGATACAGAATCATACTAGTCTCAGAGTCCAGGAAATTTTTCCAACAAAACACAATCCTCTTCTCTCTATATATGGTTCTAATGAGCCATAGCTCATTAAGCCATGCATATTAAAGAAGCTAAAGATCTGATCATTTTAGATGTGAAAATTTGACAGAGATTTTTAGAAAATTATTGCCTAGGTTGTTTTGTTAACACCACTTGAGTTAGAAAAAAATTTCATTTTGTCACACTGCAATATCATGCCAGTTGTTGTTGTTGTTCAGTCATTAACTCATGTCTGAATCTTTGTGATCCCATGGACTACAGCACACCAGGCTTCCCTGTCCTTCACTATCTCCCCAAATTTGCTCAAACTCATGTCCTTTGAGTCAGTGATGCCATCTAACCATCTCATCCTCTGCTGTCCTCTTCTCCTTTTGCCTCCAGTCTTTCCTAGCATCAGGGTCTTTTCCAGTGAGTTGGCCCTTTGTATCAGGTGCCCAAAGTATTGGTGCTTTAGCATCAATCCTTCCAATAAATATTCAGGGTTGATTTCCTTTAGGATTGACTGCTTTGATCTCCTTGTTGTCCATGGGACTCTCAAAGAGTCTTCTCCAGCACCACAATTCAAAAGCATCAATTCTTTGGCACTCAGCCTTCGTTATGGTCCATCTGTCACATCTGTACATGACTACTGGGAAAACCATATCTCTGACTATATGAACATTTGTCTGAAAAGTGATGTCTCTATTTTTTAATTGTTATTTAGGTTTGTCATAGCTTTCCTTCCAAGGAGCAAGCAATTTTAAATTCCCTGCTACAGTCACCATCTGCAGTCATGCCTATCTTGTACTATTTTAGGGATACTTGTACCCCCAAATCCCTGTCCTTTACCAGAGCACACCCCAGTACCATCCTGTATATCCCTGCCACAATGTTCATAGCTGTCTATTGGCATTATTATTTTGGGCCTTTTGGAGGAACGTAAATTAACATTCCCATAATCTAAATTACGCAATCTAGGAGGAATTACATATTGAAAGCTAAAAAATGTCATCAGAAATCATTTTATTTGATTAGCTTAGAACCATCCTTTTGAATGAAATTGGGTCATGTGTAGTGATGTGGATGGACCTAGAGTCTCATGGAGTGAAATAAGTCAGAAAGAGAAAAACAAATATCATATATGAACACATATATATGGATTGTAGAAAAATGCACAGATGAACCTATTTGCAGGGCAGAAATAGGGGCACAGATGTAGAGAAAGGACACGTGAACACAGTGGATGAAGGGGAGGGAGGGATGAATTGAGAGAGTAGCACTGACATATATACACCATCATGTGTATGACAGATAGCTAGTAGGAAGCTGCTGTATAGCAGAGGGAGTTCAGCTCAGTGCTCTGGCATGACCTAGAAGGGTGAGATGGGGTGGGGGGCGATGTGTATATGTATACATATGCTGATTCACTTCATTATACAGCAGAAACTAACACAACATTGTAAAGCAATTATACTCCAATAATACAATTTTTTAAGACAGTAAATAAATAAATAAGAACCATCCTTTCACTTAACATCTAGGAGCTTGGAAATAATGAGAAGAACACCCGACAGGAGTTAGAAAGAAAAATCAGCATTAAGTCTTTAAGCACCTTATGTGAAAAGAATGGATATTCTAAAAGGACACAGGGGGAAAGTAGACGAAAAGAAGCAGACAGACAAATTCATTTTGCTCTGAATTTCTTCTCTAAGACTTAAATACATTTAATTTGTGGTACTATGAAAGAATTTAGAGAATGAGGAACCAGAGAGTCCCAGACTGTCTCAACTAGACTGGATTTTTGGGAACTATTCTGTTTCATAATCTGAGATACATTAGATGAGACAGGTCCTTAGCTAGGAGAGAAGTGCCATTTGATTGCAAGCGCAGAATTCACCTGCAATGCAGCAGAGGCAGGAGACTCAGTTTCTATCTCTGGGTCAGGAAGATCCCCTCGAGGAGGAAATGGCAACCACTCCAGTATTCTTGCTGGATAATCCCATGGACAGAGAGGATATTTGGCAGGCTACAGTCCATGGGGTCTCAAAGAGTTGACAAGGAGCTTGGTGGGCTACAGTCCATGGGGTCTCAAAGAGCTAGACACAGCTGAGCGACTGAGCATGTATACGTGCACACACAGGCTGCCAAAACCTCACACGCATGCTCAGGCTATCCTCCAAGCCATCGGAGGCAATGACTATGATATCTGGAAGACTCTTGGAAGGAGGAACAGATGCTCCTTGTCAAAAACCATTGCAATTCTCCAAGAAGCAGGTAGGCCCAGAGGCTCACCTGGTAGAATAGGACATAAAGAATGGAGTGATGCCATTCAAGTGGGAAGAAAGCCCTCAGGCAGACTCAGTTTGATAAATGATTTCCACTGTGATTCCAAAACAACAGGAATGCATTAAGTGGATGCTGGCAGCATCAAGGGACAAGCAACAGTGCACTTGCATTAATCAGTCCAGTCCCAGTCCCACTGCAGACATGATTCATAAGCCTGTGGGCAGCATTATAAAAAGCAGCCTGGTACAGTGAAAGAGGTACTCCACTAGGAGTCAGGAATACCAGGAAATATCTGTGAACATTACTGAGCATCTGCTATTTGCCAGACCCTGTGCTAAGCACATTAAGAGCAGTGGCTGTTCAAGCCTCCCAGTGCCTTCTGTGATAAACAGTGATGTGTTGGAGCCAGCTTGTACCAGTTGGTGAGAGCATCTCTTTACTGTTTGCATATTTTCCCTAGTCTATGTTCAGTGACATCACATAGTACCTTGAAATTACCCATGGTGGGATTACCTACTTAAGAGCAATCAGCAAATACAACAATTCAGTTTTTTTGGGTTTTGTTTTTCTTCCAGAGAACTGGATGTTAAACATTTACCAGCATATGACTGGTGACTAGTACCATTGTTACTCCTTCTTTATGAATAAGGACACAGTCCCTGAGACATGCAAAAACTCCACATAAACCATACAGCTGGGTAGTGTTGGAACTTAAGCTCAATCTCAAGTCAGTTTTGTTCCAAAGCCAATGCTTATAAACCCTGTGTGCTCAGAAGATACCTGGGCCAGTGCCAAGTATGACGATTTGACGTCAACAAACTTCCTTGAACTCTAGCCTCCTGCTCACTTTTGTTGTTCAGTTGCTCAGTTGTGTCTGACTTTTTATGACCCCCACGGACTGAAGCACACTAGGCTTCCCTGTCCTTCACTGTCTCCCGGAATTAGCATAAACTCATGTCTGTTGTGGAGAAGGCAATGGCAACCCACTCCATTACTCTTGCCTGGAAAATCCCATGGGCAGAGAAGCCTGGTAGGCTGCAGTCCATGGGGTCGCAAACAGTCAGATATGACTGAGCAACTTCACTTACACT
The DNA here is from genome assembly GCF_000754665.1 of Bison bison bison. Taxonomy (NCBI): domain Eukaryota; kingdom Metazoa; phylum Chordata; class Mammalia; order Artiodactyla; family Bovidae; genus Bison; species Bison bison. The sequence goes on from NW_011494833.1 coordinate 1,732,925, forward strand.
TTTCACTTTCATGCATTGGAGAAGGAAGTGGCAACCCACTCCAGTGTTCTTGCCTGGAGAATCCCAGGGACGGGGTGGGAGGGGGGCCTGGTGGGCTGCCGTCTATGAGGTCACACAGAGTCGGACACAACTGAAGCAACCTGGCAGCAGCAGCAGCAGCATGTCCACTGAGTCAGTGATGCCATTCAACCATTTCATCCTCTGTTGCCCCTTCTCCTGCTCTCAATCTTTCCCAGCATCAGGGTCTTTTCCAGTAAGTCAGTTCTTAGCAACAGATGGCCAGAGTATTGCAGCTTCAGTTTCAGCATCAGACTTCCAATGAATATTCAGGGTTGATTTCCTTTGGGATTGACAGGTTTGATCTCTTTGTTGTCCAAAGGACTCTTAAGAGTCTTCTCCAGGACCACATTTTGAAGGCATCAGTTCTTCAGTGCTCAGCCACTTTTATTATCCAGCACTCACTTCTATACATGACTACTGGAAAAACCACAGGTTTGACTATATGGACATTTGTCGGGAGTGATACCTCTGTTTTTTAACAAACTATCTAGGTTTGCCATAGCTTTTCTTCCAAAGGGCAAGTATCTTTAAATTTCATGGCTGCAATCACTATCTGTAGTTATTTTGGAGCCCAAGAAAGTGAAGTCTCTCACTGTTTCCATTTTTTCCCCCTGCTCACTAAATTGGGTGATTTATGTGAAAAAAGAATCAGTATTTTTAAAATTTTTATTGGATTATAGTTGATTGACAATGTTCTGTTAGTTTCAGGTATATCTCAACGTGATTCAGTTATACATACATTCATTCTTTTTCAGGTTTTTTTCTCATATAGGTTATCACAGAATATTGATAAAATTCCCTGTGCCGTATGATAAATAGGTCCTTGCTGATCATCTACCTTATACATAGTAATGTGCATATGTTAATCACAAGTTCCTGATTTATCACTCTCTCCCAAAGGTCAGTGGTTTTATCCAATTCCTCTAGTCTACTTGTGTGGTTGTCAAACAAATGAATTCACACCACATTATTTAAAACCTTTCTAGAGGAAGAGAAGCTAAATCTTGTTGATCTCATTTAAAATTTCTGTAGTATATTTATTCTCCAATGATACCTACCTACTAAAAGTCATCCTTTAGATAAAATACTCCATGTCTAGATATCATTTCCCTGGCTAAGGGTACCACATTAGGCATTCAAAGGCTTTAATTCTGCGGTAACAGAAAGCTTGGGCTTCCCTGGTGTCTCAGTGGTAAACAATCCGTCTGCCAAAGCAGGAGATGAGAGAGATTCAAGTTCGATCCTTGCATTGGGAAGATCCTCTGGAGAAGGAAATGGCAACCCACTCCAGTATTCTTGTCTGAAGAATTCCACAGACAGAGGAACCTGGCAGGCTACAGTCCATGGGTTCACAAAGAGTCGGACACAACTCAGCGACTGAGCACACATGCAAGATTCAGTGATTACCTGAAACTTAATAGAATAAAACATATTTTTTCCACAAGTTTTATAAAGTAACTTCATACTGAAAGGAAGTATTGTGTTATGGATATGAAATAGAATTCCAAAATCAGACAATCCCAAATTTAAATCCAGGATCTGCCATTTACTACCTACATGACCTTGAATAAGTTACCTACTGTTTATGAACATTTAGTTTCTTACCTGTAAAATGGATAATAATTTAGAGAATGTTAAGAGAACTGAGGCTTCCTAGATGGGCTCAGTGGTAAAGAATCGGCCTGCGAATGCAGGAGATGCAAGAGAACTGGGCATGATCTCTGTGTTGGGAAGATCCCCTGGAGTAGGAAATGGCAATCCATTCAAGTATTCCTGTCTCAAAAATCCCATGGATGGAGGAGACTGGCAGGCTACAGACCATGAGGTCACAAAGAGTCAGACACGACTGAGCACACACACATGCACTCATGCAAGAGAACTGAAAACCTACTGTAGATCAAGAACTGAGTATTAGGTTTAACTTATTTAATGCACTCAATAAATGCTTGCTTTTCTATGATTTTATACTAAATTTCTGAACCAACATTTTCTTTTCTGTGTTAATTTTACTAAGGCAGTTGAAACAGTACAATTCTGCTGTTATGAAAGAAACATCTATTCCCCATACTGAGAACAAAGGTTTGCTTAGAAGGCAAGAGAAAAAAGGAAGAATGGGAAGAAATTTCCCCTTTGTCTGGTAGCTCCAAGAGATGTTTGGGTTCTTTTTTTTTTTTTTTTCGCTGTTACAGCATGAAGAAATCAAATTTCTCCTGCAAGATCCATAAGTGAATAAATGGAATTGTTTCTATCATTTCTGTTCATAAACATAGGGTTTCATAAACATAGGGTTTCATAAACATAGCAGGCCCTGATTAAAATCACAACAGCTTCTGAGATAGAACAGATTTGTCTTGCTCAAAAACCTAGAGACAAATGAAAGTACTTAACAGAGAGATAATTAATGGGGATCATTGACTGGGCCAGAAATTTTTTGAAAGAAAGATTAGGACTCTTACTTTTAACTACTAAGGATGAATAAGAGAAATTAAAAAAAATATACCCTGACTGATCTTAAGTAATTGAAAGAACCTTCTGCTTAATTCCTTTTTGTCACTTACTCCCAAGGGCATCTACCTCCAAGCTTTCAGGGCAAGGTCAATTTTCTGCTAGAATACATCTAGAAAAAAATGCTTTGTGGCTGCATGTCTTGCCTATCACAGCATAGGGGCTAGTTTTCATGCCAGGGCTCAGCAAACATCTGAAAGGACAAATGTGTTTGTGAGAGGTGATATCCCAGCTTATCAAGCTGGAAGTTCTTTCCTCTACTGAACTTTTGCAGATCGTGAGAATAAAAGTCAGCCATTGACTCAAAATAAACTCTTCAAAGCATTCTTTTTCTCCTGACTGTCCCTGTTGGGAGTTTTATCCCTCTGCAACCTGACCTTCTTGTTCAAAGCTTCCGATCAATTCTCCAGCTAAGTGTTGTCTCTACAGAGTTGAGATCACTGTTGAAATTTCAAATATTGACATTTTTGAACACCTGGGTGAGAAGCTCCTGGTGAGATAAGACAGAGAAATAACAGAGTAGGCCCATCAGTGTACTGTAAACCTTTGGCATTCTGGAGATGGACTGACAATGATTCAGAGGGATAAAAGCTTAATGGGCTTCTCTGACTGCTTGGCTGGTAAAGAACATGCCTGCCAAAACAGGAGTTGCAGGTTCAATCCCTGGGTCAGGAAGATCCCCTGGAAGAGGAAATGGCAATCCACTCCAGTATTCTTGCCTAGAAAATCCCACGGACAGGGGAGCCTGGCAGGCTACAGTCCGTGGGGTCAGAAAAGAGTCGAACATGACTTAGCGACTAAACAACAACAGCTTAATACTTTTGGCCAAGGTTCCTAATGTCGACCCCATATACTCCTTTCACTGTGACACGCCCAGGTAGAATGAAACCTTCTCAGCCTTCAAAAATGTTATGTTATTCTGCCTTCATAACGAGATATAGGCAATCCTGAGCTGTGGCTGAGATTTCTCCTTTTCAAGATAGAAAATCTTCCATGACCGATTAAATGTTTTTCGGAGTTTCTCTAATGCTTATGTCACCAAAGTTCTGAAGGAGACAAGACACACTTGTCTACATCAGGGAGGATAAACAGGGCAGGCCCCTAGAAATCCCAGTGGCGTGAGAATCAAAGCAGCCTCTTTGCAGAAACACTGATAAGAAATTCAAGTCAGATAAACACAAGTGTCAGAGGCAATTCTCTTCTGGACACATACCATGTGGAGCACTTTACTTCAGAGGAAAGCAGAGGATGTCCTTGTAGACAAGATAAGAAATTGGGAAAACTGACCATGCATTTCCATCCTAAAGGGAAAAGCAGCACACTTACAAATAACCAAGAGAGTAAGGAAAAGGAAAAATCACGTAAGCAGAAGTGGGAGATTGGGATCAACATGTACACGCTACCAAGTGTAAAACAGCTAATGAGAGCATCTGTATCATCTTTCTAGATTCCATATACATGCATTAATATACAATAATTGCCTTTCTCTTTCTGACTTACTTCGCAGGGAACAAAGGAGGCACAGACATAAAGAATAGACTTTTGGACTCAGTGGGAAAAGGAGAGAGTGGGATGATTTGAGAGAATAGCATTGAAACACACACATTACCATATGTAAAACAGATAGCCAGTGGAAGTTTTTATGACTCAGGATGCCCAAAGCTGGTGTTCTGTGACAACCTGGAGGGATAGGGTGGGGAGGGAGGTGGAAAGGGAGTTCAGGGGGTGGGGACACATGTATGCCTATGGCCAATTCATGTTGATGTATGGCAAAATCCATCACAATATTGTAAAGTACTCCAATTAAAATTTTAAAAGTATATTCTAAGAAAATAACATTTCTAATTTTCCTTCTCCAAATCCTGTCCCTAGCATTCCTAATCAATACCTCCATCAACGTTAGCAAATAAAGCCTTAAGATCAAGGGAAAAAAAGAAAAAGCCAGTGGGAAGCTGCTGTATAGCACAGGGAACTCAGCTTAGTGCTCTGTGATGACCTCTAGAGGGGTAGAATGGGGGAGGTAGGTCTAAGGAGAGGATATATGTACAGATATAGATGATTCAATTCTTACACCAGAAACTAACACGACATTGTAAAGCAACTATATCCCAATTAAAAAAAAAAAAACCCTCAGTGTTTGTTTTTTTTTTTTTTTTTGATTGATTGATAGATCAATCAAACAGAATGTACACATCCAACTATTGAGGCAGGAGCCATTCTCACCAGATAAGATAAGCTATGGCGAAACAAGGCAAGATATGAAAGCAACCTAAGTATCCGTCAGTAGATGAATAGATAAAGAAAATGTGTGTAGACGCACACGCGCACACACACACATACACACTGGACGAACAATACAATTTTTAAAAATAAAAATAATTTTAAAAGACAGGACAGGGCTTCCCAGGTGGCTCAGCAGTAAAGAATCTGCCTGCTCATGCAAGAGACACAAGAGATGTGGGTTCGACCCCTGGATTGGGAAGATTCTCTGGAGGAGGACATGGCAACCCAATCCAATATTCTTGCCAGGAAAATCCCATGCACAGAGGAGCCTAGCAGGCTATAGTCCTGAGAGTGACTGGCAGACCGCTTCAGTATTCTTGCCTTGAGAACCCCATGAACAGTATAAAAAGGCTACAGTGCATGGGGTCACAAGGAGTTGGATACAACTGAAGTCACTAAGCATGCACGCAAGGATGGGACAAAGGAGCTCTGAGGCAGAATTCAGCCCCCAGGAAAGATGGGTAAACAGAAAATGAGATGGTCATGGCTGTTAGTCAGTTCTCAGACATTAAAAATAAGGCTGCATTTTCCAACGGGAACCATCTGAGGCACCAGACTGTCAAGAACCCTCCAAGAAAATTAGTCCAAAAAGAGTGGATGAGTGTATAATTATAACTGATTCACTTTGCACACCTGAAATAAACACAACATTGAAAGTCATCTATACTTTAATAAAAATCAAAAGAAAAGAAAACTTTTCCACACGTGGTGAAGATTATTGGGGTGGCCAAAAAGTTCATTCAGGGTTTTCCATCCAATGTGGCGGAAATGAACTTTTTTGGCCAACCCAATAGATTCAGTCAATTAAGTTTCAGTTTTCTTATGGACACCAAATTAAAATTTTTTCATCAGGTTTGTTACACTAGGAAGGGTGGAAATCACTGCTGGAAGAATGAAGGAAACTGGGCTCATTAGACTACTTCTAAATAATATTTGCTGGGGAGTGGTTTCTAATTTTACGAAGCTTGTTTCTCAGGGAGCTTGGTCCTGAGTGGGCTGGAATTGGTGGTACTAGAATGGCTTGCATTAATCCATCTCTCCACCCTCCTCTTTGCCCTGGAACCCATCACTACCGTATCATGTGATAGATTGCCTTTTGTCATTTTTCACAATTTAGCTGAAGATTGCCAGGTAGGATGACAACTGGAGTATCATTTAAACTAGAGATACACTATCTACCTTTCAAAATTATTGCAAAGATTGAATGTGATCAATCATGCAGTTGATGGCTATGATGTCTTTATGTACTCAATATATAGTAGTTGTAACCATAATCATCATCATTATTATGAAACATAAGCATCTTTCTCCCTATTAGCTGATAACTAAGATACCCAAAGGAAATATAAAAATATAGGGAATCCAACATAAGTAATGAAGAAAATAAACAAAAGTGGAATCCTGTAGGGGCTTCCCAGTCGGCACAATAGTAAAAAATCTGCCTGCCAATGCAGATGTTAAGGGCCATGGGTTTGACCTCTGAGTTGGGAAGATCTCCTTGAGGAGGAAATGGCATCCCACTACAGTCTTCTTGACTGAAAATTCCCATGGACAGAGAAGCCTGGAAGGCTACAGTCCATGGGGTCACAAAGAGACATGACTGAGCACATACACACACAAACATAATCCAACAGACAGATATTTCTGTTAGTGGCGTTTCAAACAGCTAACTCACAAAATCCTTTATCTAGAAACTGGTACATTGCCTTAAGTAGTAAATAGAAAAGATATTTGCAAACTGTCATGAACGCCCACTTATCTAAAAGAAAATATCTAAAGTTAAATGAAGGCTGTGAGAAAAACGGAGAGCACTCCATTTTATATCAGTTTCACCCCTGTTTTAACTACAGCACACAGATACAATTTCCATGGGAGATCTAAGAAGAAGTCAGCAGGTGGTGAGTCTTCTGACACAGCAGCTCCTAGAAGGAACCCATTCACAGCTGCATCATCACCAGGGAGTCTCAAGCCCAGCTGTATGTCTGGATCATTTAGGACCTATAAGATAGACTTACGTTTCTGAGTCCTTTTTGTCCAGAGATTCCAATTTAATTGGTACATTCCACATGTTACAACTTGTACCTGGCATCTGAAGTATGCATTGGTGGGTGGGGACAGTCTTGGAAGACTGAACCCTTAACCTGTAAGAGCTGATACTATCTCCTGGTACTAGGAGTCATCACTGAGTTAAATTGTAAAACACACAGCTGATGTCACAGAGAACTGCTTGGTGTCATGAAAAATCTCCATATATTTGGTGAATAGAAGTGACAAGAAGTGAGGTGTTCTATATAACAGTAAGAGACTCACAAGAAAGAAACACACAGACAGGAATAATGGGGTTTTCCTCTACTCAGGAAGGAAAAATCAGAGTTTTTCCATTATACTGACAGAGCAATAAAAGAGGAATACTAATCCTAGATAAGATATCTGATGCATTTGTACTCTAACAGGTCAAACGGCATCAAGGGGTCATGGTCTTTCATTTTCCTCCCCAGGTTGGTGGCTACCAGGCCTATTTGTATCACCATTCTGTTAGCAAAGCTAAATGATTCTTTAATCTGTCTCCTTCCTCCCCACACATCAATGTCAGTTTGGCTTCAGATAATGAGGTCTGCAATTATGAAGAAACTCTGCTCAGTGCAAACTACTGTAGCTTTTGCTATGACCTTGTTCAGTTTTTTCAGTGAGTTATCAATGAAATTCCTTCTGTTTTTTGTCTTTTTTAAACTCTCATTTCCCTCCATAGATCAAAACATAATACAAACTCATGCAAGTATTTCCCTCCACTGAAAACATTCAAATTTTGAATTAAAAAATTTTAAATAAAATGCCAGTGACTAGAACTTGTATTGCTTATTTAGAAAAGAGACAGTTAATAATTGCCTTAACTAATTATAATAACCTTCTAAATTTGAGTTTAAGTAAAAATAAATTTTAAATAGAAATAGACTTTCTTAAGAAAATACTTCATGACACCACAAAACTAGTGGGTAATACTATTTTATTACTAAATAACATTTATTTAGTAATACTAAGTACTATTATTACACAATTTTTTCGATAATTCTTGCACAATTAATTTTTAAAAGTTCTCATAATCTGTCCCATTTCATCTGATCCATATTCCCATGAGATAGGCAAAAAGAGATGTAACCCAATACTTCAGAGAATAGAACAAGGCATCTAGAAGCAATTATCTCTTCTAATAGTTCATATTTTATGGAAAATGGTCCAACTGCTAAGAGTTGCACACTTTTGCTGGGACTGGGTAATTGACTAGGAACATTAGAAAGGAGGAAGGAACTTCCCAGAGTGATTAAGACTGCACTTCCAATGTAGGGGGTGTGGATCTGATCCCTTCTCAAGAACTAAGGCTTGGCCAAAATAAATAAATAAATCCCATAGAGCATTTTAAAAAGGGGGATGGGAACCTGAAATTTTTTTGAATACCTACTCCATGTGAGACATCATTTGCTTGAACAAATAAAGGTGCACTCAACATTGTTATTTAATACAGCCAGAGAATGTGGGGTTGTTACTAACCTGATTATAAGAATACCTAAATATTCATCAGCTGGCAGTCAAGGCAGAGTGCAGTCATTGTGAGATGGGTACCATTTGAACAAAGGGATGTGTTACAAGAGTAAAAAAAAAAATAAAAGATAAATTACTTGTCTAAGAAGATAATCTATTGACAATACACACCACCATCTTTAGAATCTTGATCCTTATTCCTGATACAAACACCATTTGGGGTTTAGCTCTACCCCTGGATAAATCATCTGATTCTATTAATATCCAACTCACCCCATATGGCTTAGCATTTTCCTAAATGTTTTTTCATTTTTTTAGGGGAAGCACACTGACTGAAACTGCCCACCCTGGCCAGGCACGACAGTAACTATAGTTGTTTTATGACATGAGTTGTTTTATGACAGGAGGTCCTGGTAAGGAACATGAAACTAATAAGCCACCACCAACAGGAAGAGTTTGAGAAAGGTCAAAAGGAGACACCACATTGTCAGACCACCTCCCAGAATCCTTCTCACTGGCATTCACCTTGGCTAAACAAGGCGTGCACCCCATCACCATAAAACCTGAGACTGGGAGCCACACGGCAGAGCAGGTCTCCCTCTTACCCTACTGCTCTCTGCCCAGGTGCCCTTTCCCAATAAAATCTCCTGCTTTGCCAGCACATGTATCTTCTTGAACAATTCATTTCCTAGTGTTAGACAAGAGCCCAGTGTCCGGCGCTGGGAGGGGTCCCCCTTCCTGCAACAATTTCAGTTCTACTCTGTGCTGACATTTTTGGGTAAACCATGGTAAATCATGCATGCTCTGTTTGGCATGGCAGCTAGCAGTCTTTGTAGGCTATCCAGCGCTTGAAATTGTGACTAATTTAAACAGAGATATACTATAAGTGTAAAATACACACTGGGTTTCAAAATTTTAATTCAAATAAATAATGTAAGTTACATCATTAATGAGCTGTTAAGTTGACTAGATATTGAGATAGTTTGTATTTTTGAGTCAAATAAATGCAATATTAATATAAATTTCACCTGTTTACTTTTTACTTTTTTACTGTGGCTTCTGGAAAATTTTAAATTGCATGTGTGATAGTTCTACTAGAAGTACTATAGTATAGTCAAAGCTATGGTTTTTCTAGTAGTCATGTACGGATGTGAGAGTGGGACAATAAAAAGGTCTGAGTGCCAAAGAATTGATGCCTTTGAACTGTGGTGCTGGAGGACTCTTGACAGTCCCTTGGACTTCAAGGAGATCAAACCAGTCAATCATAAAAGAAATCAATCCTGAATATTCATTGGAAGGACTGATGCTGAAGTGCTGAAACTCCAATACTTTGGCCACCTGATATGAAGTGCCAACTCGAGGATCCTGATACTGGGAAAGACTGGTGGCAGGAGGAGAAGGGGATGACAGAGGACGATGGTTGGATGGCATCACCGACTCAATGGACATGAATTTGAGCAAACTCCAGGACATAGTGAAGGACGAGGAAGCCTGGCATGCTGTGGTTCATGGGGTCACAAAGATTCAGACATGACCGAGCAACTGAACAACAACAAGGAGCGCTATGTCAGTCTTGACTCTTCTTGTGAATGTAACACCACTTAGATTCTCTAAGCTATAGAAGAAATAAATAGCTTTCAAAGAATTAAAATGTATCAAAATACATCTAATCCAAGGCATATACTAAATCAAAATCTATTTTCTGTGATAATTTTGAAGCAAGTTAAAATATCAAAAGTCAGCACAATTGCAATACATGCTACTTTAGATTAGTGGAGGAAGTAAACTAAGACATGTGAATTCCATGGTACATAGAGTGCCCTACTCAGAGTTCCCAGCTGCAAATAATTTGGATAGCTTCTGGATAGTTAAGCTGAATATCAAAGAACATGAGATACTTCACAGAGTCACTAGAAGACCTGAAGTAACAGATCCAAGACTAAATTTCCAAGAACATTATCCCAAAACCAAAATAAACAAAATGATATTTTTGCCAGCAAAATGGGAGCTCATTGTTGAGCCTGTTCACATTCAGTTCAGTTCAGTTCGGTTCAGTCGCTCAGTTGTGTCCACTTCTTTGTGACCCCATGAATTGCAGCACACCAGGCCTCCCTGTCCATCACCAACTCCCGGAGTTCACTCAAACTCACATCCATTGAGTCAGTGATGCCATCCAGCCATCTCATCCTCTGTCATCCCCTTCTCCTCCTGCCCTCAAATCCCTCCCAGCATGAGGTGGCCAAAGTACTGGAGTTTCAGCTTTAGCAGCATTCCTTCCAAAGAAATCCCAGGACTGATCTCCTTCAGAATGGACTGGTTGGATCTCCTTGCAGTCCAATGGACTCTCAACAGTCTTCTCCAACACCACAGTTCAAAAGCATCAATTCTTCGGCACTCAGCTTTCTTCACAGTCCAACTCTCACATCCATACATGATTACTGGAAAAACCATAGCCTTGACTAGACGTACTTCTGTTGACAAAGTAATGTCTCTGCTTTTGAATATGCTGTCTAGGTTGGTCGTAACTTTGCTTCCAAGGAGTAAGTGTCTTTTAATTTCATGACTGCAGTCACCATCTGCAGTGATTTTGGAGCCCAAAAAATAAAGTCTGACACTGTTTCCACCGTTTCCCCATCTATTTCCCATGAAGTGATGGGACCAGATGCCATGATCTTCATTTTCTGAATGTTGAGCTTTAAGCCAACTTTTTAACTCTTCTCTTTCACTTTCATCAAAAGGCTTTTTAGTTCCTCTTCACTTTCTGCCATAAGGGTGGTGTCATCTGCATATCTGAGGTTATTGATAGTTCTCCTGGCAATCTTGATTCCAGCTTGTGCTTCTTCCAGCCCAGCGTTTCTCATGATGTACTCTGCATATAAGTTAAATAAGCAGGGTTCACATTACTCATTTCTAAATCAAAATTCCCTGAGAGAATTTATGCTTGGTGGAGTTAATGTCAGTGTCTGAGTTGTCAAGAAGCTGGGAGTCTGAGTTTTTAATTGTATGTAGGAAAGTTGATGTTTACAGCATCAGGATTTCTGGAAGTTGACTCAAAAGATGATGATCAATTGCAAACATGAAAATCAGATAGCATGTGATAAACTATTTTTCTGGAAGATGAGTGTCTTTTGAATATTTGTCATTTTCTCTATAAATTAGCATGAACATGAAGCATTGCCCATAAGAAAATAAACTGATACAGCCTCCAGTTAGACAAAAATAACACATTCTCAATGCTTCCATTTAGATGACAAACTGGACAAGGCACAATTAATCTATGAAAAGAGATATCAGAAGGTCAATTATATATGTCTGGTAAAGATTGACTGGAAGCGGTAATAAGGAAGGTTTCTGGGTGATGGACTTCTATGTTCTGATTATGGTGATGGCTACATCAGTGAATATGTTTATCAAAACTCACCAATTTGTACACATACAGTCTGTGCATTGCAATGTATATAAATTCTACTTCAATGAAAAAAAAAAAAAGCTTAAATATAGAATGAATAGCTTTATCAGTTTTAAGTATTACTTTTCTAGCCTGTGTAATTCTATATACAGAGCCTCCCTTAATGTATGAACCCATGTATCTCAAGCCACTCCAGGCCTCCTAAATTTCTAGGCAATAAATGAGGTAAGCAATAATGTAGGGGAGAAGGAGGTGAATAGAATCTGATAATTAAAAACTAAAATATTTATTAAAAATTAGGCACAGAGTGAAAGATCTATAATCAAAAACTATAATCACTGATGAAAGAAATTGATGAAGGCACAAATACAGGGAAAGATATCCCATGTTTATGGATTAAAACACTTAGTATTGTTAAAATGTCCATACTACCCAAAGCCATATGTAGATTTAATGCAATCCCCATCAAAATTCCAATGACATTTTTTCACATAAATAAAAAGAACAATTCCAAAATTCATATAGAACAACAACAACCAAAAGATCCCAAATAGCCAAAGGAATCTGAAAGAACAAAGCTGGAGGCATCGGACTTCCTTATTTCCAGCTTTACTACAAAGTTATGGTAATCAAAACAGTATGCCTGACATATAGACACACAGAGCAGTGAAACAGAATCCAGAGCCCAGAAATAAACACACACGGTCAACTAAAATTTCACCTGTAATAAGAATATCAAAACCAGGCCAGAGGCACAAGAACTTTTATGAATAGGTTCATATCCAACCCTTCTCATGCCATCTATCTGCTTGGGATGTTTTCTTACTAGTTTTTTTCTTGAATCGAATCTATCAAAAAATAATCACTTGTGATTCCAATATCACTGAGCAAAATACTTAGGAAGTAATAATAATAATAAAAACACAAGGAAGGTGGCTAGCTCTCCATCACCCCAAGTGCATTTTTTAAAATTAAACTTTTTAATTTGTTGATGGGGTGGGGGTTGGGCCACAGTATTTTCTATGATATTTGTCTGGAGCAAGACAATTATTATTGAAAACTAATTTTGCATTTCTATGCTTCCTCTCTTCCGGTCCTTTGGATAGAAAGCTTTGGTTGGGGATTTTTTTTTTTCTGCACCTGGCAATATTTCTGGGTTGCCAGTTTTTTCAGCTCCAAGTTTGGTATATATCAGGCAGAATAGGAACCCAGGCAATTAACCATCATATCATTCCTTGGGTTTTGAGAGCCATCACCCATCTGCCTTGATCTCTACACCTTTCCAAGTCATCTTATGTTAGTTTCTATGTAAATGTTCAAAAATTTTAGTTGAACTTATCAAGAGAAGTAGGAATAAGTACTACTTCATCTTCAAGAAGCAGGTTTCCTCTGTGTGCATTTTATCATGTCCTTTACCATTTTATCACTCTAAATTGTGACTACTGACTTTTCAATATCTCCCATATTAGGCACTTTCTACTATAACAAGCAAACGACCTCAAAATTCAAGGACTAAAAACTATATACCTTTATTTGCTCATAGGTCTATGAATTGATAATTTAGAATGGATGGTTCTTCTGAGCTGAGATGGGCTCTTCACATGCCTTATAGTTGACTAGTTATCAGCTAGGACCACTTGGCTCTCTTCTATGAGTTTTTTGCATCCCTCTCAGAGGCTAACCCTGATATATTCTCACAGTTCCAGCAGAAGCAAAGGGTGCAAATCCTTTTTTAAGTCTCAGGTGCCTCACCTCTGCTAAAATTCCATTGGCCAAAGCAAGTCACATGGTCAAATTCAGAATCAAGTTACATAGAAATACACTGTCTTTTCAGCCAGAAGAATTCAAAATTTCAAGTCAAATGATTCATATACAGATAGAATGAAGAATTGGGGTCATTTGTACAATCAGTCTGTGCTTCCCTGGTGACTCAGTCAGTAAAGAATTCACTTGCAATGTAGGAGATGCAGGTTTGATCCCTGGGTGGGGAAGATGCCCTGGAGAAGGAAATGGCAACCCACTCCAGTATTCTTGTCTAGGAAATCCAATGGACAGAGGGGTCTGGGGAGCTACAGTCCATGGGGTCATGAGAGTCAGACACCACTTAGCGACTAAACTACCACCATACAGTCTACCACTCTCCCACCACCATACTCTTTCAGAGCAAAGAGATATTCTGTGTTCATTCTTACATCTCCAACACCTTAGGGGCTAAAAGACTCAGAACAAGTGTTCAATAAAAACTAGTATGAATAAATGAATGAATGACTAGCAGCATTTCATTTCTTTGCCATCCACTTGAAGATGGAAAGGCAAACTTTCCAGGTCTCTGGAATCTGTCCGTAAGTTTGAGTTGTTGGTATCTAGAGGGATACCAGTAATGTGCCCCCTCTTGGGGCATTTACCAATTATGATATCTTGGCCACTTTTTTTTATGAATCTTAATTATTCACTGCAGCTTACCTTGTATTACATCAAATTCACTAGCTAAAAGATCTTACTGTACCAACAGTGAACATTAGAGCCATCCAGAAATTTCAAAGCAAGCAATATTCCTCCAAAACTAACCAGATTTACTCCATTTTATATCAATCTGTTTGCTTGCCTGGGAATGGAATGAAATCTTGTTACATTCAGGGAGACTTGTCCATTTTGGATTACAGATGGCTCTTAGCCTCTGACCCTGCTGTTTCTCCAAGTATCCAACACTTTCTTCTTCCAGTCTAGTGTCTTCCATGCTGCTCACAACATGAAGAGAATTATTATATTATGCCTCTCACACTTCTGGTATAATCTTCTTTTCAAAGTTCAGTATAAGTACCTATACTTAGTCAAGTCCTAGAGATGTCCTTGAGTCTTTAACTGGAATGATGCAATCTATATAAACCAACTTTTATCAAATAGACATAAAGTGAATCCTAGAGTTAAACACTCATTTCTTCTAAGATTGTGCAGACTGCAAATGCAATTTAAAGTTGACTTAGACATTCACTCCCAAGGAGTGGTGTATTAATACCTTTGTAAAGAAAACTATGGCATTTCATGATACTGCTCTACACTTTTGAAGTCAATGCCACCTTGCTCTCCTCCCAAATATATCCCAAAGTCTATGACAAAATAATTTACAATCACTCTTGAAACCTCTAATTTCCCTTCCAAATATAATGGTACATGGTAAAGGATACATAGCAGATTGTGTCAGAGGAAATTTGAAACTTTTATATTTTGGTTTTAAAAAACTCATCTGCTGCAAAAAGTATTCAAGAAATATCTAATTTTTAAAAAAAAATCCTCCACTTTGGAGAGAGAATATGATAGGTTTCACAATGCTCAAGAAAAATGAAATTTTCTGCCTTTATTCCTGTAAAGGAAACAAAATAAATTTATGATAATGAATAGAACAAGAAAAGATATTTCCTGTTTTCTCTTTCCATTTTTATGTTCTTAATCTTAACTATTTCTAATCCACTACCCACTTGCTTTATATAATGAGAGTGATTAAAAAAAAAAAAAAAAAAAAAAAAAAACAGAACCAAGGCCAAAACTTGAAATGATTACAAGAATCAAATTAATCAAGTTAGGGAGTTTGTAATTATTGAAATTTTTAAAAAATCTATTATGCAGCAATGACCTGCAGAGATTTTCATTCATTGCTTATCAATAAATAGTTAATGAATAGCTATTATAAGATCACAATTAAAGCATGCTGAATATAGTGAAAGAATAAAAGGATAAAACAGTGTACAGAGCTACAAGAAAAGATTAAAAAATGAAACTAAGTAGATGAATGGAGAATGAATGGATAAATGAATGGGTGGATGGAGAGAAGACAGATAGATAGACAGATAGAAGAAATATAAAAAGAAAGAGAATAAAATGGAAATGATGGAGGGTGGCAGTCCTAAGATGGCAGAAGAATAGGATGAGGAGACCACTTTCTCCCCCACAAATTCATCAAAAGATCATTTGAACATTGAGCAAATTCTACAAAACAACTTCTGAATGCTGGCGGAGGACACCAGGCACCCAGAAAGGCAGCCCATTGTCTTCGAAAGGAGGTAGGACAAAATATAAAAGATAAAAAGAGAGACAAAAGAGTTAGGGATGGAAATCCATCCTGGGGAGGGAGTTGTAAAAGAGAAGTTCCCAAACACCAGGATTCTCATCAGCGGGTCTGGGGGGAGTTTTGGAATCTCAGAGGACAACACAACTGAGAGGAAAAAATAAAACCCACAGATTATGCACCTAACCACAACTCCCACTGGAGAAATAGCCCAAATGCTCACATCCACCACCAACAAGCGGGGGCTGATCAGGGAAGTGCGGGCTGCATTGCTTAGAGTAAGGACTGGGCCTGAATGCCCTGAGGACAATCTGAGGGAGCTAACATGAAATAGCAACCCAAACTGTGGGATAACCAGAGAGAGAGAGGGAAAAAAAAGAAAGAGAGAGAGAAAACTTTCCCGCGAAAAGCTCTAACCTAAGGTACTGCTGGGCCCACTCACGGAACAATGGACTGAGCGAATACCAGAGGACAGCTAGCCAGTAGTGGACTGGCCCATCCCCTCCTGGAGGCAGGGAGGCAGGCTGGCGACAGCCAGAGCTGGAAGACAAGGGGCAAACTCGGCCCCAAAGATGGCATCCTCTACCAAACTGCAAGCAGGCTTCCAGTTGCTAACAAAGTCTTCCTGGGATCTTGGACGGTTGACATCTGCCAGAAGGGTCACAGCCAGAGATCAGCTCCCCAGAGGAGACACACAGCACACCTGAGGTGGTGCTCCCACTGCACACCCAGGAAACCGAGGGGCTGGGACCAGGGAGGTGATAAGATGCACCGCACACCTCGGGAGTGTGCGCTCACCAAGCACCTGGTCACCTGAGCTGCTCGGACCTGGAAAGGGCACAAAACACATGCCCAACCAAGTCTTTGCCTTTGTGGAGTACCTGAGAACCTGAACCTGAGCAGCTTAGACTTGGGAAGTGCATGCAACCCAGGGCCCGCCTTAGACAGTTCCCCTGCAGAGCAACCTGGAGCCTGAGCAGAGTAAACCGGGAAAACACACACACCATGAGCAGGGTGTGGCCCAGACACTGCGAGCACTCCCCACACACACCAGTGATAATTGCTTGCAGTGTTCCTCCCTCCCCGCAGCACAATTGAACAAGTAAGCCTAAATAAATGACCACCTTCGCCCCCTTGTGTCAGGGTGGAAATTAGACACTGAATACACTTGCAGAGGAAGCCAAAATAAACAAAGAAGAGGGAACCGCTTTGGAAGTTACAGGTGCAACGGATTAAAATAGTTAGCACTGACTACATTGGAAGGGGCCTATAGACCTTAGGAAGAAGTATAAGCTGAAACAAGGAACTATCTGAAACTGAACTGACACCACACTGCCCTCAACAGCTACATAGAAATTCCTAGATATATTTTACTATTATCGTTTTTTAATTTAAAAAAATTTTTAAGTTATTTATTGTTCCTTTAATTTTCATTTTTAAAACCTACTATTACCTTGCAAAAACAAGATCCTGTTTTTAAAGCAAATTTTATATATATGTTTTTTATAATTTTTGCGATTTTTTTTTTAATATTGTATTTTTGAGAGTCTAATCTCTACTCTAGATTTTTAATCTTTGCTTTTTGGTATTTGTTATCAACTTTGTACCTTTAAGAATCCAATCTTCAGTACCCGTTTTTACTTAGGAGTGTGATTACTGGCTTGATTGCTCTCTCCCCTTTTGACTCTCCTTTTTCTCCCCCAGGTCATTTCTATTTCCTCCCTCCCCCTTCTCTTCTCTATTTAACTCTGTGAATCTCTTTGAGTGTTCCAGGCTGTGGAGAATACTTAAGAGAACTGATCACAGACTAGACTGATCTCTCTCCTTTTGACTCCCCCCCTCCTCTTCTGGAGAAGGCAATGGCACCCCACTCCAGTACTCTTGCCTGGAAAATCCATGGACGGCAGAGCCTGGTAGGCTGCAGTCCATGGGGTCGCTAAGAGTCAGACATGACTGAGTGACTTTCCTTTCACTTTTCACTTTCACACATTGGAGAAGGAAACAACAACCCACTCCAGTGTTCTTGCCTGGAGAATCCCAGGGATTGGGGAGCCTGGTGGGCTGCCATCTATGGGGTCGCACAGAGTCAGACACAACTGAAGCAACTTAGCAGCAGCAGCAGCCTCTCCTCTTGGTCACCTCTATCTTCTTCCTCCCTCTTCTTTTCTCTATGGAACTCCGTGAATCTTTCTGAGTGTTCCAGACTGGAGAGAGCAAACAAGGAATTGATTACGGCTAGATTGCTCTCTCCCTTTTTGATTTCCCCTCTTCTCCTCCTGGTCACCTCTATCTCCCTCCTCACTCTTCTCTTCTCCATGTAACTCTATGAACATCTTTGGGTGTCCCTCACTGTGGAGAATATTTTTTCACCACTAAACTAGATGGTTTATCATCGGTGCTGTATGGATGGAGAAGTCTTGAGGCTACTGTAAGAATAAGATTGAAAGCCAGAGGCAGGAGGCTTAAATCCAAAACTTGAGAACACTAGAAAACTCCTGACTCCAGGAAACGTTAATCAACAAGAGCTCATCCAAAAGCCTCCATGCCTACACTGAACCAAGCTCCACCCAGGAGCCAACAAGTTTCAGAGCAAGACATACCAAGCTAATTCTCCAACAACACAGGAACATAACCCTGAGAATTAAAACACAGGGGGCCAAAACTCACACCAAACCCACAGACACCTCAAAACTCACTACTGGACAGTTCATTGCACTCCAGAGAGAAGAGCTCCAGCTCCACCCACCAGAACACTGACACAAGCTTCCCTAACCAGGAAACCTTGACAAGCCACTCGTCCAACCCCACCCACAGGGACGAACATCCACAATAAAGGGGAACTACAAATTTCCAGCATACAGAAAGGCCACCTCAAACACAGCAACCTAAACAAGATGAAAAGGCAGATAAATATTCAGCAGGTAAAGGAATATGATAAAAGTCCACCAAACTAAGCAAAACAGGAGGAGATAGGGAGTCTACCTGAAAATGAATTCATAATAATGATAGTTAAAATGATCCAAAATCTTGAAAACAAAATGGAGTTACAGATATATAGTCTGGAGACAAGCATTGAGAAGATGTAAGAAATGTTTAACAAGGACCTAGAAGAAATAAAAAAGAGTCAATCAATAATGAATAATGCAATAACTGAGATCAAAAGCACTCTGGAGGGAACCAACAGTAGAATAACTGAGGCAGAAGATAGGATAAGTGAGGTTGAAGATAGAATGTTTGAAATAAATGAAGCGGAGAGGAAAAAAGAAAAAAGAATTAAAAGAAATGAGGACAACCTCAGAGACCTCTGGGACAATGTTAAACGCCCAACATTCGAATCATAGGAGTCCCAGAAGGAAAAGACAAAAAGAAAGGCCATGAGAAAGTACTTGAGGCGATAATAGTTGAAAGCTTCCCTAAAATGGGGAAGGAAATAGCCACCCAAGTCCAAGAAACCCAGAGTCCCAAACAGGATAAACCCAAGGCAAAACACCCCAGTTCAGTTCAGTTCAATTCAGTCACTCAGTTGTGTCCAAATTTTTGCGACCCCATGAATCGCAGCACGCCAGCCCTCCCTGTCCATCGCCAACTCCCAGAGTTCACTGAGACTCACGTTCATTGGTCAGTGATGCCATCCAGCCATCTCATCCTCTGTCGTCCCCTTCTCCTCCTGCCCCCAAATCCCTCCCAGCATCAGAGTCTTTTCCAATGAGTCAACTCTTCCCATGAGGTGGCC
>NW_011494833.1:1753079-1765087 GCF_000754665.1 Bison bison bison
TTTCTGCCATAAGGGTGGTGTCATCTGCATATCTGAGATTATTGATATTTCTCCTGGCAATCTTGATTCCAGCTTCTGTTTCTTCCAGTCCAGCGTTTCTCATGATGTACTCTGCATATAAGTTAAATAAACAGGGTGACAATATACAGCCTTGATGAACTCCTTTTCCTATTTGGAACCAGTCTGTTGTTCCATGTCCAGTTCTAACTGTTGCTTCCTGACCTGCATACAAATTTCTCAAGAGGCAGATCAGATGGTCTGATATTCCCACTAGACCACTGGTGGTATTCCCAACTCTTTCAGAATTTTCCACAGTTTATTGTGATCCACACAATCAAAGGCTTTGGCATATTCAATAAAGCAGAAATAGATGTTTTTCTGGAACTCTCTTGCTTTTTCCATGATCCAGCGGATGTTGGCAATTTGATCTCTGGTTCCTCTGCCTTTTATAAAACCAGCTTGAACATCAGGAAGTTCAACACCTGAATGCAGAGTTCCAAAGAATAGCAAGAAGAGCTAAGAAAGCCTTCTTCAGTGATCAAAAGCTTTACAGACAAGCAAAAGCTGAGAGAATTCAATACCACCAAACCAGCTCTGCAACAAATGCTAAAGGATCTTCTCTAGAGAGGAAACACAGAAAAGGTTTATAAACTTGAACCCAAAACAACAAAGTAAATGGCAACGGGATCATACTTATCAATAATTACCTTAAACGTAAATGGGTTGAATGCCCCAACTAAAAGGCAAAGACTGAATGGATACAAAATCAAGACCCCTGTATATGCTGTCTATAAGAGACCCACCTCAAAACAAGGGACACATACAGACTGAAAGTGAAGGGCTGGAAAAAGATATTTCATGCAAACGGAGACCTAAAGAAAGCAGGACTAGCAAGACTCATATCAGATAAAACAGAGTTTGAAATAAAGTCCATGAAAAGAGACAAAGAAGGACACTATATAATGATCAAAGGATCAATCCAAGAAGAAGATATAACAATTATAAATATATATGCACCCAACATAGAAGCACCACAATATGTAAAGCAAAAGCTAACAAATATCAAAGGGGAAATTAACAGTAACACAATAATAGTGGGAGACTTTAATACCCCACTCACACCTATGGATAGATCAACTAAACAGAAAATTAGCAAGAAAAAAAACAAACTTTAAATGATACAATGGACCAGTTAGACCTAATTCATATCTATAGGACATTTCACCCTAAAGCAATGAATTTCACCTTTTTCTAAAGTGCACACAGAACCTTCTCCAGAATAGATCACACCCTGGGCCATAAATCTAGCCTTGGTAAATTAAAAAAAATTGAAATCATCATAAGCACCTGTTCTGATCACAATGTGGCAAGATTAGATGTCAACTACAGGAAAAAACTATTAAAAATACAAACATGTGGAGGCTAAACAACATGCTTCTGAATAACCAACAAATCACAAAGGAAATCAAAAATGAAATCAAATACGCAGAAATGAATGAAAATGAAAACACAACAACCCAAAACCTATGGGATTCAGTAAAAGCAGTGCTAAGGGGACGGTTCATAGTAATACAAGCTTACCTCAAGAAATAGGAGAGAAAAAAATAAATAGCCTAACTCTACACCTAAGGCAACTAGAAAAGAAGAAATGAAGCACCCCAGGGTTAGTAGAAGGAAAGAAATCATAAAAATTAGGATAGAAATAAAAGCAAAAGAAACAAAGGAGACCATAGCAAAAATCAACAAAGCTAAAAGCTGGTTCTTTAAGAAGATAAATAAAATAGACAAACCATTAGCCAGACTCATTAAGAAAAAAAAAGGGAGAAGAATCAAATCAACAAAATTATAAATGAAAATGGAGAAATCACAACAGACAACACAGAAATATGAAGGATCATAAGAGACTACTATCAGCAACTATATGCCAATAAAATGGACAACTTGGAAGAAATGAACAAATTCTTAGAAAAGTATAACTTTCAAAAACTGAACCAGGAAGAAATAGAAAATCTTAACAGACCCATCGCAAGCACAGAAATCGAAACTGTAATCAGGAATCTTCCAACAAACAAAAGCCCAGGATCAGATGGCTTCTTCACAGCTGAATTCTACCAAAAATTTAGAGAAGAGCTAACACCTATTCTACTCAAACTCTTACAGAAAATTGCAGAGGAAGGTAAACTTCCAAACTCATTCTATGAGACCACCATCACCCTAATATCAAAACCTGACAAAGATGCCACAAAAAAGAAAACTACAGGCCAATATTACTGATGAACATAGATGCAGAAGTCTTTAACAAAATTCTAGCAAACAGAATCCAATGACATATTAAAAAGATCATACATCATGACCAAGTGGGCTTTATCCCAGGGATGCAAGGATTCTTCAATATTCTCAAATCAATCAATGTGATACACCACATTAACAAATTGAAAGATAAAAACCATATGATTATCTCAATAGATGCAGAGAAAGCCTTTGACAAAATTCAATATCCATTTATGATTAAAAAAAAAAAAAAAAACTCCAGAAAGCTTCCCTGGTGGCTCAGAGGTTAAAGCATCTGCCTGCAATGTGGGAGACCTGGGTTCAATTCCTGGGTTGGGAAGATCCCTGGAGAAGGAAATGGCAACCCACTCCAGTATTCTTGCCTGGAGAATCCCATGGATGGAGGAGCCTGGTGGGCTACAGTCCACGGGGTCGCAAAGAGTCAGACATGACTGAGCAACTTCACTTTCACTCTAGAAAGCAGGCATAGAAGGAACATACCTCAACATAATAAAAGCCATATATGATAAACCCACAGCAAACATTATCCTCAATGGTGAAAAACTGAAAGCATTTCCCCCAAAGTAAGGAACAAGACAAGGATGCCCACTCTCACTACTACTATTCAACATAGTTTTGGACGTTTTAGCCACAGCAGAGAAGAAAAAGAAATAAAAGGAATCCAGATTGGAAAAGAAGAAATAAAACTCTCACTGTTTGCAGATGGCATGATCCTCTACATAGAAAACCCTAAAGACTCCACCAGAAAATTACTAGAGCTAATCAATGAATATAGTAAAGTTGCAGGATATAAAATTAACACACAGAAATCCCTTGCATTCTGATACACTAACATGAGAAAACAGAAAGAAATTAAGAAAACAGTTCCATTCACCATTGCAATGAAACGAATAAAATACTTAGGAATAAAGCTACCTAAAGAAGTAAAAGATCTCTATATAGAAAACTATAAAACACTGATGAAAGAAATCAAAGATGACACAAATAGATGGAGAAATACACCATGTTTATGGATCGGAAGAATCAATATAGTGAAAATGAGTATACTACCCAAAGCAATCTATAGATTCAGTGCAATCCCTATCAAGCTACCAACGGTATTTTTCAGAGAACTAGAACAAATAATTTCACAATTTGTATGGAAATACAAAAAACCTCGAATATCCAAAGCCATCTTGAGAAAGAAGAATGGAACTGGAGAAATCAACCTGCCTGACTTTAGACTATACTACAAAGCTACAGTCATCAAGTACAGTATGGCACTGGCACAAAGACAGAAATATAGACCAATGGAACAAAATAGAAAGCCCAGAGATAAAGCCACACTCCTTGGACACCTCTTTGACAAAGTAAACAAGAATATACAATGGAGAAAAGATAATCTCTTTAACAAGTGGTGCTCGGAAAACTGGTCAATCACTTGTAAAAGAATGAAACTAGAACACTTTCTAACACCACACACAAAAATAAACTCAAAATGGATTAAAGATCTAAATGTAAGACCAGAAACTATAAAACATAGACAAACACTCTCTGACATAAATCATAGCAGGATCCTCTACGACCCACCTCCCATTGTAATGGAAGTCAAAGCAAAAATAAACAAATGGGATCTAATTAAACTTAAAAGCTTTTGCACAACAAAGGAAAGTATGAGCAAGGTGAAAAGACAGCCTTCAGAATGGGAGAAAACAATAGCAAATGAAGCAACTGACATAGAATTAATCTCAAAAATATATAAGCAACTCCTACAGCTCAATTTTAGAAAAATAAGCGACCCAATGAAAAAATGGGTCAAAGAACTAAACAGACATTTCTCCAAAGAAGACATACAGATGGCTAAAAAACACATGAAAAGATGCTCAACATCACTCATTATCAGAGAAATGCAAATCAAAACCACTATGAGGTACCATCTCACGCCATTCAGAATGACTGCTATCAAAAAGTCTACAAGCAATAAATGCTGGAGAGGGTGTGGAGAAAAGAGAACCCTCTAACACTATTGGTGTGAATGCAAACTAGTACAGCCACTATGGAGAACAGTGTGGAGATTCCTTAAAAAACTGGAAATAGGACTGCCATATGACCCAGCAATCCCACTGCTGGGCATACACACCGAGGAAACCAGAACTGAAAGAGACACATGTACCCCAATGTTCATCACAGCACTGTTTACAATAGCCAGGACATGGAAGCAACCTAGATGTCCATCAGCAGAAGACCTGATTTGAAAGCTGTGGTACATATACACAATGGAATATACTCAGCTATTAAAAAGAATGCATTTGAATCAGTTCTAATGAGATGGATGAAACAGGAGCCTATTATACAGAGCAAAGTAAGTCAGAAAGAAAAACACCAATACAGTAAATTAATGCATATATATGGAATTTAGAAAGATGGTAATGATGACCCTATATGTGAGACAGCAAAAGAGACACAGATGTAAAGAACAGACTTTTGGACTTGTGGGAGAAGGCGAAGGTGGGATGTTTGAGAGAATAGCATTGAAACATGTATATTATCATATGTGAAATAGATCAGCAGTCCAGGTTTAGTGCATGAGTGTTCAGGGCTGGTGCACTGGGATGACCCTGAGGGATAGGATGGGGATGGAGATGGGAGAGGGGTTCAGGATGGGAAACACATGTACCCCCATAGCTGATTCATGTGAATATATGGCAAAATCCACCACCATATTGCAAAGTAATTAGCATCCGATTAAAATTTAAAATTAATTAATTAATTAAAACATTGAAATGATGGAAAGTAAGTGCTACAGGAGGTCAAAGAAAAAATTTGCAATGGCTGGTCCACAGAAAGAAGTAGTGGTTTAGAATACAGAAAAGGAAAGGACAGAGTTTGGGCATGAGGTGATAAGAAGTACTTCTTTTAGAAGAGTTAAGTTAGAGAAACACAAGAAAACAGAAAAGGTTGCAAAACAAGAAAGTGTGCAAATATCTAGGGGAAAAAAAGAAGTGGTTCAGTTTGGTAGGTGCACAGAGATATTCAAGAAATGCAAGAAACAAGAGTAGCAATGTAATTCCAGGAAACTTATATCCCAGAGGGGAATGTTACATACATAACCAGCATCAAAAACAAATCTTAAATTAAGCAGATGTTTTATTTCTCTTGTCTACTACACTTTAGTGTAGCTAATGGTAAACTCTCTACATAAACTATGATTATAAAAACAATCACTAAGTACACAGTGGGACATTTTTAAAAATAAGAATATATTCTGCTATAGCCCTAATACTTTCTTGTGTATAATTCCAAAAGGCAGCACAAGGTTTTTCTCTGCATAGTTAGATGATAAACTGAAATAATTTTATCCCACCAAAAGCTACACAACCAAAGCCAGAGCAAACAGTAAAAGCTAAACAGAAAAATAAGCATATATGCAACAAAAAGAGAGAGAGAAGTCAATATTGATCCAGAAGTCAATAAGCTATCTGAAGAATTTGTGCTGTATTTTGCCCAGTTTTAAAATTGGAGGAAATAATATTGTAGTATCTCAAGTTGTGCAATTATATATTTTACAGCAACTTCATTTGCTTTAACACCAAAACCAGAGCAAAGATACCATAAGCTTTTCCACATACAACCTTGATCTCTGGGAGGGTGTGTAAATGGAAGTATCAAAAATGCACTGAAAGCTGATACTTGGCAGTCAATCAAGATTTTGCCATTTCTGAAATGAAATGGTATGGCCTCTCCCAGAATGGGAGATGAGGGGACAATTGAAAGGCTGCTGAGTTATTTCTGAAACTATGAGCCAGATGGTTTTAAAAGTCAAGTGCTTCATACATGAGTAAGTCACTGCTTTAAATGAATTACTTTCGGATTTGCAAAATTGAACCTGAGCTGTCTGTACTACTGGGATGCCGGGAGCCGGTGAGGCATTCCACTCGTGACAAAGGTCATGAGGAAAAAGGCTCGGCATATGCAAAGGGGGGATCGAGCCTCAGGAGTCCCCCTGGATATTCTCGAGCATCTACCCCCAAAAAACCAGAGTCTGCCTACTTTATTGCTTTGTGCTCTCACCTCTGACTTTACTGGGGGCTGTCCCCCACCACCATCTCGCTCTCTCTGTCAAAGAGTTAACTTACAGCTCCAATTAATAAAGTTCCTGGGCAATTAGGAGTGTTTAAATCCAAATCCCTCAGATGGCTCTCTAACTCGCCTGAAAAATTTGCCCGGACTCCTATAGCTATGCATACAATTGTTTACAGTCTCCCAGCCTCGAGAGGCATGGGAAGCTTAAGATATTCAAATAGCTTAGAGCCTCTCAGAAACTTAGAAACTGTCAGAATAAAACTAGTAAAAGATTTCAGTGATGAGCCAATGTTTGTTGCCAAGTTTTCACATCCCCTGAATTGTATCCTTGAATGTGTATTAATTAATAGTTGGTATGTAGAAAAAATAAGTAGTGGCCTTGGTGTTAGTAACTTTAGACCCTTAAGGTAATAAATTCTTTCCTTTCCCATTACACATCCGCCATATAGGAATGCAATTTTATCTTCGGAAGATGGCGCCAAACCTTAAAATAATTACTGTTAGAGAAAATTAGTCTTTGTTGATAAGTCTTTGTCAAGAGTCATAAAATGTTAATAAGCCTTCTGGCCAGAAGATGATGTAAATCACCTAAACCATTTGTATATGATAAATTTGCAGGAAAGAAACCCTGGTTTTTGATAAGGATCAAAGACTGCTGACTTTGCATCCCTATTATCCTCTATGTGTAACTTAGGGTATAAAAGCCCCTGTTGAAAATAAAGCTACAGGCCTTGCTCACCAAAGCCTGGTCTCCCCATGTCATTCTTCCCCTCAATTTCCAACTGAGTCTCCATCTGGAGCGCGGATACCCTCTGCAACCATTTATTTGCCTGGGCTTCTAAGACCCACTCGAGAAGGTGTCTAAGGTGGGGCACCTTCTGCTATTCGAGAGGGTGCCTGCGGCCTCCGTGGTCAGAGCTAACCTGGTGTCACGGGTTATATTGATTTTCCGTGTAAACCAAGCTACTCAGCTTCTTTTCTCCACTGAATTTTCCTACTGAGCTATCCTCATTCTATTACTCTTTATATCTTTGATAAATAAATAAATAAATAGGTCACCGAAGCCGTCTCTCCTTCGAATAACCTGGATCAGCTGGGGCTGGACCTTGGCACTTGGACTTGTTCCACTGCACCAACAATCTTTGAGAGTAAAACACCACCTCATCCGACATTTTCCCTAAAGAGAAATGGTGGCAAAGGACCCAAATAGGATGTTTAGAAAAAGCATCATGTAATCTTTAGTATGCAAGGTTAAGACAGAACCTCAAATCATGTGTGAAACAATCTTTCCTTTCAGGCAGATGGGGACCTATAGACCACTAATAGATGTGTAGAAAATTAACTGATGCTAATAAAGTGAAAAATATGAAAGCAACACAACTTTAATGAAGTATAGGTTCTAGAGCTTAAGTAGATTTACTGAAGATGTGCTGTCTATGAAACGCACACAGTCCTGAACATCTGATTAAAAGATTCATTTTTTTCTTTTTGAAGGTCAAGTAGACAATAGGAGGAAGTATAGGAGGGATGCTCTGAAAAGATTTCATTAAAAATGCCTTGGACAGCTCTCTGTGAACTAGCTGATGCTGTTTCTTTAACCAAATTTGACTGTAATACGTGTAGGGAATGCAGGTTATTTACACAGGTAGTTCAGTTCAGTTCAGTTCAGTTGCTCAGTCATGTCTGACTCTTTGCAACCCCATAGACCACAGCATGCTAGGCCTCCCTGTCCATCACCGACCTCCAGAGTTTACTCAAACTCATCTCCATTGAGTCAATGATGCCATCCAACCATCTCATCCTCTGCCATCCTCTTCTCCTCCTCCCTTTAATCTTTCCCAGCATCAGGGTCTTTTCAAATGAGTCAGCTCTTCACATCAGGTGGCCAAAATATTGGAGTTTCAGCTTCAGCATCAGTCCTTCCAATGAACATTCAGGACTGATCTCCTTTAGGACGGACTGGTTGGATCTCCTTGCAGTCCAAGGGATTCTCAAGAATCTTCTCCAACACCACAGTTCAAAAGCCTCAATTCTTTGGCACTCAGCTTTCTTCACCATCCAACTCTAACATCCATACATGACTACTGGTTGGAAAAGTAATATCTCTGCTTTTTAATATGCTGTCTAGGTTGGTCATATTGGAGACAGAAATGGCAATCCACTCCAGTGTTCTTGCCTGGAGAATCCCAGCGATGGGGAAGCCTTGTGGGCTGCCGTCTATGGGGTCGCACAGAATCGGACACAACTGAAGCAACTTAGCAAAGGTTGGTCATAAGTTTCCTTCCAAGGAATAAGCATCTTTTAATTTCATGGCCACAGTCACCATCTGGAGTGATTTTGGAGCCCCCCCAAAAAAGTCAGCCACTGGTTTCCACTGTTTCCCCATCTATTTGCCATGAAGAGATGGGAACGGATGCCATGATCTTAGTTTTTCTGAATGTTGAGCTTTAAGCCAACTTTTTCACTCTCATCTTTCACTTTCATCAAGAAGCTTTTTAGTTCCTCTTCACTTTCTACCATAATGGTGGTGTCATCTGCATATCTGAGGTTATTGATATTTCTCCCAGCAATCTTGATTCCAGCTTGTACTTCATCCAGTCCAGCGTTTCTCATGATGTACTCTGCATATAAGTTAAATAAGCAGGGTGACAATATACAGCCTTGACGTACTCCTTTTCCTATTTGGAATCAGTCTGTTGTTCCATGTCCAGTTCTAACTGTTGCTTCCTGACCTGCATACAGTTTTCTCAAGAGGCAGGTCAGGTGGTCTGGTAAAGAATTTTCCACAGGTTATTTTGATCCGCACTGTCAAAGGCTTTGACGTAGTCAATAAAGCAGAAATTGTTTGTTTGTTTGTTTGTTTGTTTTTTCCTGGAACTCTCTTGCTTTTTTGATGATCCAGCAGATGTTGGCAATTTGATCTCTGGTTCCTCTACCTTTTCTAAAACCAGCTTGAACATCTGGAAGTTCACGGTTCATGTATTGCTGAAGCCTGGCTTGGAGAATTTTGAGCATTACTTTACTAGCATGTGAGATGAGTGCAATTGTGTGGTAGTTTGAGCATTGCCTTTCTTAGGGATTGGAATGAAAACTGACCTTTTCCAGTCCTGTGGCCACAATAGAGTGTACAGAAAAGGCAGAGTGAAATTATCCTTTGACTTGTCATTAGAGTAAATTCTATCTCATTATTGAAGGCAAACAAACAGAGAATTCCTATGGGATGCTTAAAAGTTCTTTTTCTTTCTTCCTCCATTTCTCCAGGTCTCCATCCTGTTCCCCTTCTCCTCTATCCTTTGAATTAACACTAAATAAACATACTCTGGAAATAATAGAAAACTTTACAAGATCATTCTACTTCAAATATTTGAACATAATAGAAATCTTTAGTTTTCCATTCACTTGACTTGATTAAGTATAGCATAACTATAAGAACTGGAAAGCTCCATAATCATAAATATGACTTTTCCTATCTCCTCCAATGGAGCTGTCATGATAAAAGCAATCCTTATTGATTTTGTCTTTCCATGTATAAAACACTAATAGTGCTTGAGAATTGTTTTGCACAGTGGAACCCTGGACCTCAGCTACTCTCTGTGTTTTGCTTTAACTGTTGCTTATAATGTATCATGCCTCTTCAACTTGAATGGAAGCTTCTCCAATAACATACATTTGTTCTGTTTTCTTCTCAATACATGGAACAACATTGAAAAAGTCTGACATTTATTAAGCATATTTATTTGACTTATTGGTTGAAATGTGTACTGAAAAGTTGTGTTGTTTTTAACCAAAATAACACTTTGGAAATATACTTGTATTATCCTTTCCAGGAATTTTATTTTAAAGGGCATGATTTTTCTTAAGTCATCACATTATTTGCCTGCATTGTTTAGCCACATTACCATTATTTATCATCAGCTTACCCCTTTCTTCCCAAATATTTAACGATTTATAAACAAACACTTCTTCATTTTGGAAAAAAATTATTCAGAGTCTATCTTCTCTTTTGCCCCAAATCTTAGTCTTAAAAATATAATCTTTTAGAATACTGCTTTAGTCCATTCAGGCTACTATTTTAGAATACCATAGGCTGGGTAGTTTATAAAAAAGAAATTTATTACTCACAGTCCTGGAGGCCAGGAAGTACAAAATGAAGACACCTTCAGACTCTATGTCTGGTGAGGATCTGCTTTCTGGTTCATAGAGAGTGCCTTCTCGCCAGTGGTGTTCTTATACGATAGAAGGGGTGAAGGAACTCTCTCGGATCTCTTTCATAAGGTTATTAATCTCATTTATAAGAGCTTTGCCCTCATAACCTAATCACCTCCTAAAGACCTCTCCCACCTCCCAAAGACCACCCCCACACCTCCTAATATCATTACCTTGGGGGATTAGATGTCAACATATGAATTTGGAAGGGAAACTTTTCATAGCAAATATGAAGGACACATATTCATAGCTAATATGAATACTCACTATCACTTCTAATTTATTCATTAGCCTCTAATATAATATTTTCTTAAAGAGTGAAAACTATAAGACAATTAATCAATTCTACAAAGGTGAGAAAATCAATATAGAATAAGCTTCATGATAAACTGTGAGCTTTGGAGTCATCACAGGGATTCTCTGTGTTCATCAAAACACTCTTCTTTCTTTCCAACTTACTAGCAGTGTGAAGAATAAGGGGAAATTATATACCAACGATCCCAGAAGCTTTAAAAACATAACATTTTCAAACTAATATCTCAAGATTTATATTAGTGCCCATAGTGTTTCAACCAGAGAACCCAAGGACAGCCAACTGAGTGGTAGAATATAAGGAAACAGAAGAAGTTTTAGTTTAAATCAGTTGACCAGAGTTCCATGGAAACAGAAAAGTTGTCCAAGGCAGAAGCAGTGACTATCATTTTTCCTACATGGAATCTCACCAGGCAGAAATAAAAGCCTGTTTTCCTGGACTTGTAACTTGTAACTGATGAAGATATGAATATGCTATAAGAAAATGGCATAAAGCTCATAAGAATCCCCTTAGATAAATTTCTACCCTTGTCAAATGCTTCAAGAGTCGTCTGAGCATGGGCATATGCACCTAAGATTATTCAAATTCACCTGGCTCCTCATTGACACGTTATGACAAAGAATTAAAGCCCATCTTCCAAAGAACTCTGAAGCACTGACCTTGGATATTCAGTTTTCTATTGCTATGACAACTCAGAGACCTTGTCTAGTTCGGAAAATGCAAAGAAATAGTCAGCTCAGGTACTATGGACAAGCCAGAATTCAGGAGATTTCAATCTTATACATGGCCCTAATTCTGACAATTAGAGAGATGTTGAGTTATTGTACTTCAGCTTGCCCATCCAAAAACATAGTGATACTCTCACCTCCTTGCATATGAAGACTCATTAGACTAGAAAGTTGATGCACTTTAACATCAAGAAAAATGATGCCTGTGTAAAAAGAATATTGAATACTCAGCAGAACATCTCTGCTTATGTCTCTGTTACCAAATTCTGTAGATCCCAGGCCCTATAAATTGAGACATTAAGAGGAATATGCTCCCCGAAAGGCCATTCAGGGTAAAGTTATTTCTATTCATCGCTGTTACTTTGAGAACAATCTGCCAAACACAAATTAACTGCCCAAGAAAACTG
>NW_011494833.1:1767034-1768928 GCF_000754665.1 Bison bison bison
CCTCCATCCATGGGATTTTCCAGGCAAGAGTACTGGAGTGGGGTGCCATTGCCTTCTCCGATAAAATGCACTACTGGAACTAATAAATGAATTAAGTTGCATGATATAAAATCAATACACAAAAATCTATTGAGTTTCTATATACTAATAATAAATTATCAGAAAGAGAAATTAGGAAAACTATCTCATTTAAAACTGTGTTTTAAGGAAAAAATACCTAGGAATGAATTTAAGGATGTGAAAGACATGCATATTGAAAACTATAAAACATTGATGAAAGAAACTGAAGAAGGCACAAATAAATGGAAAGATATTCTATGCTCATGAATTGGGAAAATTAATATTGTTAAATGTCTGTATACCCAATGTAATCTATCAGTTCAGTTCAGTCGCTCAGTCGTGTCCACCTCTTTGCGACCCCATGAATTGCAGCATGCCAGGCCTCCCTGTCCATCACCAACTCCCGGAGTTCACTCAGACTCACGTCCATCGAGTCAATGATGCCATCCAGCCATCTCATCTTCTGTCGTCCCCTTCTCCTCCTGCCCCCAATCCCTCCCACCATCAGAGTCTTTTCCAATGAGTCAACTCTTCTCATGAGGTGGCCAAAGTACTGGAGTTTCAGCTTTAGCATCATTCCTTCCAAAGAACAGCCAGGACTGATCTCCTTTAGAATGGACTGGTTGGATCTCCTTGCAGTCCAAGGGACTCTCAAGAGTCTTCTCCAACACCACAGTTCAAAAGCAGCATGTAATCTATAGACTCAATGAAATTTCCTATCAAAATTCCAATAGCATTCTTCATAGGTTTGGAAACAAATAATCCTAAAATTTGTATGAAACTACAAAAGACACCAAATATCCAAGCAATCTTGAAAAAGAACAAAGCTGGAGATATCATGCTCCCTGATTTTAAACAATATTACAAAGCTATTATAATTAAAACAATATAATATTGGCATAAAAGGCACATAGATCAATAAAACAGAATAGAGAGTTCAGAATTAAATCCATGCATACATGGGCAATTATTCAGCTTATGACCAAAGAGAAAGGACAGTCTCTTCAAAAATGGTGCTGGGAAAAATGGATAGCCACATGCAAAAGAATGAAACTGAACTACTGTATTATATCATATACAAAAATTAATACAAAATGAATTTAGGATCTAAAAATAAGCCCTGAAACTATAAAATTACTAGAAGAAAACATGGGCAGGAAGTTTCTTAACATGGGTCTTAATGATTTTTTAAAAATCTGACCCCAATGGCAAAAACAACAAAAGCAAAGATAAACAAGTGGGACTACATCAAACTAAAAAGCTTCTGCACAACAAAAGAAGCCATCAACAAAATGAAAAGGCAATCTACCAAAAAGAGAAAACATTTGCAAATCATATATCAGGTAAAGTGTTAATACCGAAAACATGTAGAACTCATAAACTCAGTAACTAAAAAAAAGCATTTATAAATAAGCCAAAGATCTGAATAAACATTTTTCTAGAGAAGACGTACAGATGACCAATAGGTACACTAAAAAATGCTCTATATCATTAATCATCAGGGAAATGCAAATCAAATCTGCAATGATCATGTCCATTAATGGATAAATGAAGAAATTGTGAGAGATATATATATATATGGTTATATACTGATGCTGCTAAGTCGCTTCAGTCGTGTCGGACTCTGTGCGACCCCATAGACGGCAGCCCACCAGGCTCCACCGTCCCTGGGATTCTCCAGGCAGGAACACTGGAGTGGGTTGCCATTTCCTTCTCCAATGCATGAAAGTGAAAAGTGAAAGGGAAGTCGCTCAGCTGTGTCCAACTCTTCACGACACCATGGACTGCAGCCTCCGTCCATGGGATTTTCCAGGCAAGAGTACTGGCTGTGTGC
>NW_011494834.1:0-487 GCF_000754665.1 Bison bison bison
GAATGGATACAAAAACAAGACCCCTACATATGGTGTCTACAAGAGACCCACCTCAAAACAGGGGACACATACAGACTGAAAGTGAAGGGCTGGAAAAAGATTTTCCATGCAAATAGGGACCAAAAGAAAGCAGGAGTAGCAATACTCATATCAGATAAAATAGACTTTAAAACAAAGGCTGTGAAAAGAGACAAAGATGGTCACTACATAATGATCAAAGGATCAATCCAAGAAGAAGATATAACAATTATAAATATATATGCACCCAACATGGGAGCACTGCAGTATGTAAGACAAATGCTAACAAGTATGAAAGGAGAAATTAACAATAACACAATAATAGTGGGAGACTTTAATACCCCACTCACACCTATGGATAGGCCAGCAAAACAGAAAATTAACAAGGAAACACAAACGTTAAATGATACAATAGACCAGTTAGACCTAATTGATATCTATAGGATATTTCATCCCAAAACAATGAATT
>NW_011494834.1:2375-24409 GCF_000754665.1 Bison bison bison
GCTGGGCATACACACTGAGGAAACCAGAAGGGAAACAGCACGTGTACCCCAATGTTCATCGCAGCACTGTTTATAATAGCCAGGACATGGAATTAACCTAGATGCCCATCAGCAGATGAATGGATAAGAAAGCAGTGGTACATATACACAATGGAGTATTACTCAGCCATTAAAAAGAAAACATTTGAATCAGTTCTAATGAGGTGGATGAAACTGGAGCCTATTATACAGAGTGAAGTAAGCCAGAAAGAAAAACACCAATACAGTTTACTAATGCATATATATGGAATTTAGAAAGATGGTAACAATAACCCTGTATACGAGACAGCAAAAGAGACACTGATGTATAGAACCGTCTTATGGACTCTGTTGGAGAGGGAGAGGGTGGGAAGATTTGGGAGAAGGGCATTGAAACATGTATAATATCATGTATGAAACGAGTTGCCAGTCAAGGTTCAATGCACGATACTGGATGCTTGGGGCTAGTGCACTGGGACGACCCAGAGGGATGGGATGGGGAGGGAGGAGGGAAGAGGGTTCAGGATGGGGAACACATGTATACCTGTGGCGGATTCATTTTGATATTTGGCAAAACTAATACAATTTTGTAAAGTTTAAAAATAAAATACAATTTTAAAAAAAGATAAAAAAAAAAAGAAATTTTGCTTCTGAGAAGAGGAGGTAAACAGACTTTCTGCTATGTCTTTCACTAAGTACAAATAAGAATCTTGGACATTACATTTTTATAAAAAAAATTTAGAAGAGTCTGAAAGATGGAGAAAAGGAGGTAAACTGGCTAGGGACCTCAGGATCCAAGGGAAAACATGATCGTAAGCTCCCTGAGTTTTCTTTTGGCTTCTTATATCCCATACCTGGAGTGGGAGAAATAGGCAACATAGAAATGTCAACAGGACAAAAAAGCACCATCTCTCAGTTCACCACCACCACCACCACCAAAAAAAAAAAAAAAAGAGTCTGCTATCTCTAGCTCCATGAGGAGGAAAAGGCCAGTGTAGCAAGACAGAAAACTTTTTGACAATAATCTTATTACTCCATCCAAACATCACAGAAAAAAAGACCTGTGGTTCTTTTCCCATCTAAGCCAAAATTGAGTAGGGAGCCTAGATTTCATTTCCATCCTCGCCAGAATGTAGCTGGAACTGGCTGTCAGAGCAGCTCAGTAGACTGCTAGGCTTTCATCCCCATCCAGTGATAATGAGGTCCTTCCTAGTCCCAGTATTAGCAGTAATTACCTGGCGAGTCTGCACTATCACCTGCCTTGCAGTGATGAGCTATCCCCTACTTCCCCTGGTTGGATTCTGTTCAAGAGGCCTGTGGAAAGACAAAACTTTTACCAACTTTCACTAACAGTAATGAGGCCACTCCCACTGTGGTGCCAGTGGGGACCACGTGAGGAGCTGTAACTCCAACTGCCCAGAAGTGATAAGAAGTCTCTTTCCCAACCCTGTCAACAGAGGGGTAAACCTAGACTTCCACCTCCAACAGTCAGCAATGAAGCAGTGTCTCCCCCTCCTACTCCTTTCCTCTGCTGGCACAGTGCCAGAGAAAGCCAGCTAAGGCTGAAGGTTTAAGTAAGTTTCAGAGTCTCATAACAAGATATGAAAATGTCTGATTTCCAGTAGAAAAATCACTTGTCATTCTAAGAACCAGGAAGATCACAAACTAAATGAAAAAAGATAGTCCATAGGCCAACACCAAGTTGACAGGTTTGCAAATGAAAACATAAAGTCTCAAAAACTAAACAGAAGATACAAAGAAAACCCAAATGGAAATTTTAGAACTAAAAAATACTATTGAAAGAAAAATACTCAGTGGATTTATTAGGAGATTCAACATAGAAAGTATGTCAATTCTTCCCATACCCTTTAGATATACAAGTATAAAGCAATTCCTATAAAAATCCTAGTGGAATTTTTTACAGATACAAACTAGATTATTTTAATTTTATATGTAAAGGCAAAATAATTAGAATAAAAGAATTTTGAAAAAAAAAAAAAAAAAGAGTAAAATGGAAGGAAGTGATTTGAGGACTTACAGCCACAGTAACCAAAACTGGGTAACAGCCTTGGTGGAGGGATGAAAATGAAAGTGAAAGTGAAGTCACTCAGTCATGTCTGACTCTTTGCGATCCCATGGACTGTAGCCTATCAGACTCCTCTGCCCATGGGATTTTCCAGGCAAGAGTGTTGGAGTGGATTGCCATTTAAAGAACCAAGAAATAGACCCACATAAATATGCACAAACGATTTCTGACAAGGATGCAAAAAATTCATGGAGGAAAGATAGTTTTTGAACAAAGAATGCTGGACTAATTGGATATCCATAGGTTAAACAAAACAAAGCCAAAAAACCATGACCTATGTCTCACACACTATAAAAAAATTAACTTAAAATAGATCACACACCTAGACTGTAAAAATACAAACTTTTTACAGTTTGTAAGTCTATAAACTTTTAGGAGAAAATATTCAGGACCTAGAACTAAGCAAAGACTTCTCCCAAAATGCAATCTATAAGAAGAAAAAGTGATAAACTGGACTTCATAAAAATGAGAAACTTGCTCTAGGAAAGACTCTATTATTAAGAAGGTGAAAATATAAACTCCAGTGCAGAATAAAATATTTGCAAACCACACATTTGACATAGGATTTGTACCTAGAATATATAGAGGGCTCTCAAAACTCGACAGTAAAAAAGAAAATAATCTAATTAGAAAATGGATGAAAAGTCAATCCAAGACAAAGGAAAAGACTCTGATGCTGGGAAAGATTGAAGGGAGGAGAAGGGGACAACAGAGGATGAGATGGCTGGATGACATCACTGAATCAATGGACATGAGTTTGAGTAAACTCTGGGAGGTGGCGATGGACAGGGAGGCCTGGTGTGCTGCAGTCCAAGGGGTCGCAAAGAGTCGGACACAACTGAGTGACTGAACTGAACTGAAGACAAAGGAGGCAAGGCTATACATGGAGAAAAGACAGTCTTTTCAAGAAGTGGTTCTGGGAAAATTAGATGGCTATCTGTAAAACAATAAAATTATAATATTCTTTAACACCATATAAAAATAATCTTAAAATGTAAGGCTAGATACTGTAAAATTCCTAGAGGAAAATATAGGCAGAACACTGACACAAATCATAGCAATATTTTTGGAGCCATCTCTTGGACTAATGGAAATAAAAACAAAAATAAACAAATAGGACCTAATTAAACTTAAAAGCTTTTACACAGCTTTTGCACATAAACAAAATGAAAAGACAATCTATAGTCTGGGATAAAATATTTGCAAATGATGCTATTGACAAGGAATTAGTTCCAAAATATAAAAACAGCTCACATGGCTTCAATATCAGAAAAACAAACAACCCAATAAAAAAAATGGGCAGAAGACTTAAAGAGACATTCCTCCAAAGAAAACGTACAGATGGCCAATAGACACATGAAAAGATGCTTAATATCACTAATTATTAGAAAATCACAACTACAGTTAGGTATCATCTCATACCAGTCAGAATGGCCATTATTAAAAAGCCTACAAATAATAAATACTGGAGAGAGTCTGGAGAAAAAGGAACTCTGCTAAATTGTTGATGGAAATTTAAACTGGTGCACCCACTGTGGAGAACAGCATGGAGGTTCCTTAAAAAGCTAAAAATAGTCACCATATGATTCTGTAATCACACTCCTGGGCATATATCTGGAGAAAACTCTGATTTGAAAAGATACATGCACCCCAATGTTCACAGCAGCACTATTTACAATAGTCAAGACATGGAACTGTTAGGTAGGAAGTTAGGCATGAGCAATGAGGGGTGGCTTAAGGGAAAGGGATGCAAGCTGATCTCTAAACCCCACTTCAGACACTCCCAGGAGAGCTCACAGATATGCTACAAAAATAGCCACAGAGACTTTTCCAATTCTTGCCCATGTGCCCTAGGCCCACAGTGGATACAGACTCGCCACAGGGCTTCTCCAACTCTGGCACATTCTCTCTTGTACACAGCTGTGTCCTCAAGTATCCTTAGGCAGCCAGGAGCCCATTAAAGGTTCATAAATATTCTATGCATACATATGATTATAACAGACTGAAATATGGGAAAGCAGGACCAATAGAGCCTGTTATGTAACTTGCAACTATTAACAAAGCTCCCAGCCCACCCCCACCTAGATGAATATGTAAAAATGCTATTTTTGCATGTGCCCAGACATGCCCCCTTCCCTGATTGACCTTGAGCATACATCCATTTGCATTCCGTTTCCTGATTGGTGGTAGGTACACAGGGCAGAACCAAGAGGAGGAGATGGGAAGTATAAAAATGGAAGCCAAGAGGACCGTAGCCACAGCTGCTGCCAAGTCTCCAGAGTGTACTATCCACTCTTTGGTTTAATAAAAGTTCTGTCTGCTTGAGCTGCAGTTGATCTGTAACTAGTCTGTTGTTTTGAATCCTTGCTATTATGAGACAACAGTCAAGATATCCTGCCTGCTTTAGCTGTAATTAGTCCATCATTCCAAATCTTTGTTATGGATGAGACAAAAATGAAAGGAGAGAAATAAACCAACCTGACGGAAGCAACCAAAATGTCCACTAACAGATGAATGGATAAATTAGTAGTATACATATACAAAGGAATATTACTTGGCCATAAAAAGAAAGAAATAAAACCATTTGCTTATGGACCTAGAGATTACCATATCAAGTGAAGTTAGAGAAAGAGAAATATATGATACCACTTATATGTGGACTCTAAAAAATGATACAAATTAACATATTTACAAAACAGAAATAGTCTCAGATATAGAAAACAAATTTATGATTACAAAAGGGGATAGTGGGAGGGGCAGGAAGATAAATTAGGGGTTTGCGATTAAAATATACTCACTACTATATATAGACTAGGTAAAAAACAAACAAATTTGTAATACTCGATATTACAGGATATTGAGTACAGGGAACTGCACTCGATATCCTGTAATAACCTGTAACAGAAAAGAATCTAAGAACGTGCATATACGTATAACTGAATCACTTGGCTGTGCACCTGAAACTAACATAACATTGTAAATTATCTATACTTCAAAAAAATTGAAAATGGATAAAAGACATTATGAGAAATTTCATAGATAGGCAGATGGCAAATAAGCACATTAAAAGATATTCTGCATCAATAGGCATTAAGAAAATATCAGTTAAAACCACACCAAAATATTATTACACCTTTGTAGTTGTTGCTGTTTAGTTGCTAAGTTGTGCCCAATTCTTTGCAACCCAATGGAACTGTAGCCCACTAGGCTCCTTCTGTCCATGGGATTTCCCAGGAAAGAATACTGGAGTGGGTTGCCATTTCCTTCTCCATACTATACCTTTAAGAATGGCTAAAATACAAAATAGTTACAACATCAATGCTAATGAGGATGTGGAAAACTGGATCAGTCTTACACTGCTGGTGGATAGTCACTCTGAAGACCAATTTAGCAGTTTTTTAAAAGACTAAACCACCATATGATCCAGCAATCATACTCGTTCATTTATTCCAGAGAAATAAAAATGTTCAGTTCAGTTCAGTCACTCAGTTGTGTCCAACTCTTTGCGACCCCATAGACTGAAGCACTCCAGACCTCCCTGTTCATCGCCAACTCCCGGAGTTTACTCAAACTCATATCCATTGATTCGGTGATGCCATTCAACCATCTCATCCTCTGTCATCTCCTTTTCCTCCTGCCTTCAATGCTTACACAAAAACCTATACATGAATATTTATAGCAGCTTTGTTCATAGTAACTCCAAACTGGGAACTACCCAGATATCCTTAATGGGTGAATGGTAATAATACAATACAATAATACTCAGCAACAAAAAGGAATAAGCTATTCATCCAGCGATCTGGATGAATCCCAGAGAAATGGGTTGACTGAAAAAAGGCAATTCTGAATCATACATAAATCATCATATATATAATATATACACTATACATATATATGATAGTATTTATATAATACTCTAGAAATGAAAAAAATTACAGAAATGAGAAGATTAGTGATTTCCAGGGGATGGGTGTGGGAGGGAAGTGGGTATGGGTATAAAAGGGCAATGTGAAATAACAGAAATGCTCTGTGTCTTGACTATATAAATGTCATTATCCTGGTTGTGAGATTGCACTACAGGTTTTCTAGATGTTACCACCGGGGAAAACTGAATAGAGAGTATTATGTGATCTTGGGCTTCCCCAGTGGCTCACCGGTAAAGAATATACCTGCAAGGCAGGAGCTGCAGGAGACGCAGGTTCGTCTCTGGGTTGGGACGATCCCCTGGAGAAGGGCATGGCAACCCACTCCAGTATTCTTGCCTGGAGAATCCTATGGACAAGAAGAGCCTGGCAGGCTACAGTCCAAAGGGTCGCAAAGAGTCAGAAATGACTGAAGGAAGTCAGCATGCATGCATGGGATCTTTCTGTATTTTTTTTCACAATTGCAAGTGAATCTACAATTACCTCAAAATGGAGGCTCAGTGGTAAAGAATCTGCCTGACAATGCAGGAGACCTGGGTTTAATCCCTGGGTGTAGAAGATCCCCTGGAGAAGGGACTGGCAACCTACTCCAGTATTCTTGCCTGGGAAGTCCCAAGGATAGAGGAGCCTGGTGGGGTACAGTCTATGGGGTCTCAAAGAGTCAGAAATGACTTAGCGACTAAACAGTAACAATAACAAAGTTAAATTTAACTTTAAAAAAGAAATTACAGCTACGCAGTAAGGGAAAAAATCTTTTAACAAAGAATTCACCAAGCTAACCAGTAGAGGCTAGTATTGTAAACTAATTAAACTTAATAGCTCAAGGGCAACACAGTAACATAACAGAGTAAAATATTTTGATGCCCATAATAATGATTCAAAGGCATGAAGAAAAGATCAAACACATTTATCATAATCTATATAAAAGATGACAGAAATATGCATTGTAATTTAGATTTGTATTAAAAATGTCAGAATAAGGTTTGCATAATTGATGAGTATTCCTCTTCTGACAATGCTCTTCATGAGCCACCCATAACTAACCCTTGACTCCTACTGACCCTACTACTCAATCCCGACTCTGCCTTCATAGGCCAGCTTCTTCTCTTGCTTAGATCCCCATAACAGCTTTCTACCCCTCCTCTTTGCCTCCAGCCTATGCTTTCAATTCATTCTCTACCCTTTGTTATAATGAGATAAAATATGAACATGAGCATCCATCTCTCTTTTACTCTTTCAACAGCATCTCAGGATAAAGTTTAATTTCTTTAGACTGGCACAAAAGTTATTTTAGTAATGTCTCCTGTCAGCTCTATAGTTTCCTCTCCTGATACCCTTCCACATTTTCCAGTGCCTAAATCACATAAAACTATTTTTTAATGTCTTTTATTTCATAACATTTAAATTTTTTCACATATTGTTCTCCTTTGCCGCTCAAGTGAGCTAACTCCTCATTATCTAATAAGAATTTACCCTTCCAGGAATTCTTTGTCATGTACTATGTGAGATGTATTTCCACAGCACCGTGTTGGTGACTCAATTGTAGTATTTACTGTACAGCACTACCATCCTTTTTTTTTGTTTTTTACTACTTCATTATTAGTAAATAGAAAGCAAGAATGATGCATTTTATTTTTTATCCTCTGGTATACGAAAGGTGGCTCAGATGGTAAAGACTCTGCCTTCACTGTGGGAGCCCCACATTTGATCTCTGGGTTGGGAAGATGCCCTGGAGAAGGAAATGGCAACCCACTCCAGTATTCTTGCCTGGAGAATTCCATGCACCGAGGAGCCTCGTGGGCTATGGTCCATGGGGTCGCAAACAGTAGGACATGACTCAGACTGAGAGACTAACACTTTCACTACACTTTCAAATCTTAGTTGAATGAATAAATGTTATCCTTTATAACACTTTCAATAGCTGAAAATAACTTCTAAATATCCTGAATTCCTTTCATTTCTCTTTAATATATTATGAATATATTATGGATAATATGGGCTTTACTGGTGGCTCGGTGGTAAAGAACCCGCCTGCAATGCAGGAGACGTGGGTCTGATCCCTGGGTTGGGAAGATCCCCTGGAGGAGGGCATGGCAACCCACTCCAGTACTCTTGCCTGGAGAATCCCATGGACAGAGGAGCCTGTGGGCTACAGACACAACTGAAGCCACTGAGCACGCATGCATGGATAATATATCCAGGGATATTTAAATCTACTGATAACTGGATTTATTTGAATCTGTTTATATTTTTTAGCTTATTCTATACATCTATATATGTAGGATTGATTAATATGACTTAAATTGCTTAAAGTATAAGTCCTTATTTATTCTAAGGTACAGTTTTCCTGCTTCATGGGGAACTCCATACTCCACCATTCTCACAAACAGATACTGTAGCTACCTCATACTTCATGTTCACCAAATAATTCACCCTGTGATTCTCTAGGTAATTTTTTTTCTGCCTATAGGATATTTAAGGAAACTTCTTTACTACAGGTTTTAAAGATTCTTCCAAAGTGCCTGACCCTCACCACTTGCTAGTGTTTCCTCTTTGCTTTATTTGGGCAGTTTTCCCCACTCAATGCTTTTCTTTCTTATTATGCCAGTTGGTTATACAGTTACATAGGAGTTTTGTCTGATCATCTGAACTTTTAAGCCTACATACTTACATTATATTGTTTTAAAACTATTTGAATGCTTCTTTCAAGTTCTTTACTTCTTAAAATTTATTTCTATTTAGTTTCCTCATGAAGCCATACTGGATCTGATTATTGACATTTCTAACTTATAATGATGAACAGATTAACCAAAATTATTTTTTCTCCTAATATAGTATTTAATAATTGGTACTGAATTAGCTATGCTGTTGATGAATAGATGCCTCTTCACTAATTTATCAAAAGACAGTTCTAAGTTGAAAATTAAAAACAATGTAGGAAATAAGTTAATATTCTTTAAGTATGTGTATATATTAAAATTACTTGGTCCACAAAGCAGCCTAACTAGAAAGTTATTTGAGGTTGTGTTCCCACAAATTAATATTATAAAACAAAACAAAAAAAGGGATGCTATGGAAGACAAGAAACTGTGGCTCTAATTGCTAAGAGCAATTAAGGGAAGTCTCAGGATGCCTATTGTGATTAGGTCTATGAGTGTATCTATTGCAGCAGTAACTACTGGTGGAGGAAGGTCTTGGAGAGAAACAAAGGGGACTTCACTGTATGAATACTGAGTGACAGAATGGAAAACTTAAGAATGCGATAAACACATACAAGAAAAATACTGGCAACAGAAACGCAAAAAATGGTAACAAGAAATAAAATGTGTGTGATTTTTAGGCAATTAATACAAGTAAAAAAGAGCACTTGGTGCTATGAAGATCTTTTGAGTACTACTGGGGAAACAGTATTGACACTGTCAAAGTACAAATTTATCTTATTTTGTAGGAAAAAACCTAAGTGTTAGGAGACCATCTATACCTGTAGGAAAAATAGTTTTTCTAAACTCTGACCATAATATGAATAGACACCATAAAGTCAGATGATGTAAAGCATAAAGGATAGATAATGGCAAGGCCAAAAAAGTCACAATGATAGATATATTCTGAAGTTCAGAAGTGTATCTAGAATTTCATTCCCTTTATAAAAGGTGAATATAGAAATAACTGATTAGTGTTTAAAAAAACACTTTTATGTGGCTTTACATAAAAACAGGTTTTCTTTACCCATCTGTAGGGCAACAGAAAAGGAAAACATAATGAAATTATATTGGAAAATGTACTGCCTCTTAGAATTTTAAACCCAAAATTTTCTTCTATGTTTTCTACATCAGAATTCTTATGGTATTTGATGAGACAAGATAGGTTGGAACTTTATGAATCAAATTCCATATATAAAGCCTGCCATTTCATATAGCAAGACTATTAAAAATGTACAATTGACAGATACTAATTTGTTAATAAAATAAGCTTTAATGTTGAAGCACTACATGACAAATATTTTGTATATATGTTCTCAACTATTTCTATTATTAAACTTTTTTGCTCTACATAATAATTTCTTGAAACATATAGTATTAATTCCAATCATAAATGAGAAACTAAAGCTCAAAGAGCTTAAATAACTTGCTCTAACTGATGGAGCTAGGATTTTAACCTAGATCTCTGACTCCAAAGCTAATGACTCTTTCAACATAAGATTATTCATCTTTATTGAACATCTATTAGTGCCTTAAATAAGCTTCAGGAGCTGAAAGGTAGGGGAAAAACAGAAATACACAAATAAAAAACAGAAACAAAATGAAGCTTCATTAAATATTATCAACTACACCAGGCGGTACAGAGCTACTCTAAAGAGAAATACAGCGCCAGAAAAAAATTACAGGTAAACAATTTTATATTCCCCAAATGGGATTTGCAACATATGCCCAGTGATGTAGTTAATAAACTCTAGGGATTTTCTGCTATCC
Source organism: Bison bison bison (assembly GCF_000754665.1). Taxonomy (NCBI): domain Eukaryota; kingdom Metazoa; phylum Chordata; class Mammalia; order Artiodactyla; family Bovidae; genus Bison; species Bison bison. The sequence continues at coordinate 12,872 of NW_011494834.1, forward strand.
AGCTATTGCAGAAATATAAACAAGGTAGAAAGAAACAACAATAAAAATGGCATAACCACTCTGCATTAAAAAATAAACCAGCAATTCAAATGAATTTTGAGAAATGTCAAGCAGAGATAGGCTTGTTTGCATTTGTGTTTTTACTTTATGTAGTTGCCAGTTTATACTAGAAAGCTCTTTTTTTAAAGTGGCAATCATTTATAAAATTCTTTTTATAATATTTCCACCATTATTCATATTTCCCCTATTTTTCTGACTAGATGAATGAGGGAAGTACATACATAAAAATTATATATAAGTGAATAATAATTAAAATAAAATATATTCTATTAGAGCGTAAATGCTAATTGGTCACCTTTTATCATAAAATGACACAAAAAATGAAGAATGTATTTTATAGTCATTTTAAGAAGTAGATATGACACTAATAAATTCTATGACAAGAAAAGACTGCCTCATTTACTAAACTAGATGATACATCATTCTGTGGTGTGGCAGAAAAACAATAAAATTTAAAAGTCACAAAAATTTTGATCAATTTTATACAGAAATCACTGTCATGACTTAGGTTCATAAAATGCTACAAAGTAACGAAATTATTAATTTATAAAGACTGAATTTCTATGCTTTTGAATAAAATACAGTTACTTACTTTTTTCTCCGGTTTGACTCCACAAAATATTTACGTGCTCGATTTCGACATATTTTTTGTTGCTGCAGTAATATTTGGCGCTCTTCTTCTAAATTTTTCTCAAAATGAATTTTCATATCTCTAATAACAGCATAAAGTTAAGGACAGTGGTTTACGTCTTTAGTTGGATGAATGTCAGTGCTACCTGATAAATATAATTACGGCCTCATATAATGATGTAATGATTTTTTGTGGAATAACTAGTATGTGTACACATTAGTGTCAGTGTATGACTGGCAGATGTTTTATTTTTTCCTGACTAGATAATAGATCTGAAGATACATCTCATTTTCTTTGAGGAAAAATTAATTACTTTTATACATCATGAGCCTAGATAAGAAGAATGTCTATCTTTTCTTTCATTATACAGATATTTGGGTACTTATTGCTGCTAAGTCACTTCAGTCATGTCCGACTCTGTGCGACCCCATAGACGGCAGCCTACAAGGCTCCTCCGTCCCTGGGATTTATTAACAAGTTGCTATCTTAGGAATGTTGGGCTTCCCATGTGGTGCTGGTGGTAAAGAATCTGCCTGCCAATACAGGTAGATGTTAAGAGACCTGGGTTTGATCCCTGGGTCAGGAAGATCCCCTGGAGAAGGAAATGGCAACCCACTTCCAACATTCTTGCCTGGAGAATCCCATGGACAGAGCTTGGCAGGTTGCAGTCCATAGGGCTGCACAGAGTCAGACACAACTGAAGTGACTTAACACACATGTACATCTTAGGAATGTATGTAGAAAAATGAAAGGAGGTTATATTTCACTAATATAAAGTAGATGAGTTAAACGTTTTGGTCGACATTTTCATGGGATTTTCCAGGTGCCATTGCCTTCTCCAATTCACATTATGAAAGTCATACTAAAATATTAAAAATCAGTTAGCAATATAACTGGGAAAATTTGGTGATTTACTCATAGGTTATAAAACAAACCATCAGGAAAACCATACATAGCAGTGTTTACAAGAAGTTTGCCAGATAAAGAGTATTTTAGTTATCTAAATCATCCATTCATTTGAAATTTATTTCTTTAAATGTTGAATTGCTGTGGTTAACTAATGTCTGCATTTACTCAGCTACATTTCAACTGGCATTACTGAATGCCTTTATCAAGTTTATCATAGTATTCTTCTGTTTTTAATGATTCTGAAGTTTTAAGAAGTGGTCATTGAATTACCATTTCCAGTACCTCATCATTCAGTTTAGTTCAGTTGCTCAGTTGTGTCCGACTCTTTGCGACCCCATGAATCGCAGCATGCCAGGCCTCCAGATGTATATAAGATTGTATTGAGGTTATATATTGAGAGCATGCCTAGTTGTCTTTTTAGAATAAACTATGTTTAAACCATTCCTCCCCCCAAATAAAGATTTGAAATTCTCTTTAAGAGGTCTATTTAATCAAAATTTTTATAAGATATAAATATTAGTGGTAAAACAACATATTAAATAATAAGTTAAGCAGTACATAATTTGTTAATTCAAAATGTCTTAATTTTAGGATCCTACAGTGTTTCAGTATCAACATAGTAAAAAAAAAAACTATTCAATACTATATATTTCAAACCAATCACATTTATTTGAATGTTTTAGTCATTTGAAACTTTGCAAATGGGCACTTTCAATTATGTTGCTATTTATCTATTTTTATGCCATTGGCCATTAATAATTTATTATAAAATTTTGTACCTCACCATAAACAAATACATGCACTTGCATACATGATATTTTTATTTAATGTTTCTTTTGAAGGATTTATAAAATTGAAACAAAAAAAAAAAAAAGGAAGGAATCTGGTTCATTGTTAGCATGGAAAAAGCTAAAGATTTAGCTTCTTCTTCCAATAGAGTAATTTATTAGAAGGAGTCAGACTTCAACAAGATGGCTAACTGCTAAGTCACAACATCTCAGTGGAGGAAAGTGCAACTTCCTTTCAGGGTACCCAAGATCAACACTGTTGGGTGGGAGCAAAGGGAGAAGTTGCTTCGGTTCAGGTGAGAAATATGAAGGAGTGTGATGCACGTGGAAACAGTTGTGTTCAAGGTTTTAACATGCTTGCAGTCTCACCACAGTAACATAAAGAAAATCACAAATGTAATGTTTGTAATAATGTTCTGACAACTATATGTTAGATTTAATTAAATCTCTCTCTACATATATATATATGGCTAATATATATATATATAAAATATTGCCTACTGAGTTATAAAAAATGCTTTGCCTTTGCATCTCTTCAAAGTATGGTATTCAAATTTAAAAAATATTAGATGGCTGGTTAAACTTTTATTTTCATACAAGCTGTACTGTAAAGGTAAGATACTTCCATAAAAACCATAATTAAATACTTGTTCAAAGAAAGGTTATATACTTATAAAAAAAAAAAAAACCAACAACAAAACCAAGAAAATTATAGGTTGTAGTACTGGCTAAGTAATACATAATGATTGTAACTTAAAAGCATAGCCTAATACACCCCATCTCATCCTCTCCCAATATAGTCTTTTTCTAATTGTAGCTCATTTAGGTTTTTTCAAATATTGTACCACCACTAATAACTATGAATCATATAACCAATATTCTTGTCAAATTATTAGAGCTATCCTGATCCTTTTTCTTTTCTGTACCTTCTTCTACAGCCTTGACTGTGATGCTCTAAATCCCTTGCCCAGACCAATTCAGTAGTCTTCTAACTCATCATACTACTCCTAAACTTGTCATCCTCCATTTGAACGTCCACAAAATCAGCTAAACACAAATCTCACTATGTCTCTCATTCTTTGCTGTTCTCCAAAATCTCCCTGTTACTTTCATGATAACATTAGAATATAAGGCATCCTATAATCTGGTCTGTTTTTTCATCTTCATTTTTCAACACTTCCCTACATGACTCCTAGCTCAGTCACACTATCACACCAAGATACTTATTAACAGAACAAGCTATGACATAGTATGCCATTATATTTTGGTACATGCTGGCTAACTCTACCCATCCTTTCAGGGACACCTCAAACAGTTCTTACCCTATGAAGCTTTTTCTAACCCTCACTGGATGATATGACACTCTCATGGGTATATCATGTGTATCTCCTCTACATTTCTATAAAATATAATATGCCTGGCATGGTGCTTAGAATATGGTAATGGCATAATAAAAGCTTGCTGAACGATTTCCTTGGAGAAAATTCTCAGCAGATAAACTAAGACAAAAGGTATACATATCTTTATAGCTTTCAGTGTCTCACAGACAAATTGATTTCCAAAAGGGTTATATAAATTTACATGTCATTAGAAATATATGAATATGAGTTAAAACCTCATGTGTATAAGGTAGTACTTTTAAAAAAAGAAAGACCATGTGGAAAGTCAGGTTATAGTATGTATGCATTAGCAAAACAGAAAAATTGTCTTATTTGATACTAATTTTATTTTCCTCTTTGGTGGATTGTTAGTTCAGAGTCACTGGTCATTTACCTATTGAGATCTTCATTTAAAAAATCAATTTCAGTAAATTCTATATAGAATAGTATAAATATTAACCTTCTATCATAATTACAAGTATTTCCTCCAGATAATTCACTTTATTTAATTATACAATTTCCCCTTACACTAAAGTTTTAAATTAACAAGTTATCTTTGAAATATTTTTCATTTGAAATTGGTTCTTGCTTTTCAAAAGGTAAAGTTATTATACCTTCAAGTTATGAAAAATGTGAAAATCTATTTTCTGTCAGTTTTTCTTTACAATTTTGTATTTATTTTTTATGAACCTCCCAGTAGCTCAGATGATAAAGAATCTTCCTGCAATGCAGGAGACCTGGGTTCGATCCCTGGGTAGGCAAGATCCCCTGGAGAAAGGCATGGCAACCCACTCCAGTATTCTTGCCTGGAGAATTCCATGGACTGAGAAGCCTGACAGACTACTGTCCATGCCTTTTTTTTTTTTTTTTTTTAATCAGTTCAAGTATATTTTGGAATGAAGTATAAAGTGTAACTCAAGGTAGAGACAGTGAATTTAGACTACTCTTTTTTAGTGGTTTGAATAATGAGACAGGAGATATTAAAACAGTTCTTATGATCAAAAGGTTTGATTTTTAGTTTTAAGGATAGCCAAGACTAGAGGGTGTTTAGAGGCTTTAGGGAAAGAAGGCTATTAGAGAAGAGTTGGAAGTAAATTGTAATAGAGAGTTAGGATAATTTACAATCCAGGGTTACTGAAAAGAGAGGTGATGAAAAAAAGGACATAAGTGAATGGATTCACCTTCTACAGTAAAAGTGATATATATCCTATCAGTGAGCCTGGACAAAAAGATAGGGTAGGGGACTGAGGTTGGTGATGGGAGTAGGATGGTTTGTGTTGTTTGTTGGGAGGGACTTGAGGGAGTTTATGCATCCATTCTCTTATGAAATAGTAAGACAGGGTATTAAGAATGAGGGAAGGTGATCAAGAGCTGGCACAGAAGTTAATTTAAAAGGAACAAGACAGAATTCCGTTCTTGTTCTGGTGAAGCTGAGAACAATCAAAGCACAGCAATCTTGTGACTTTTCTCTGACAGATTTTTTATTACTGAGTGAAGGAGCAGAAATATAGGGTGGTAATAGTTACTGGATGGTTGAGAAAGAAGAACAGGAGTACAAAGAACCAAGGATGTTGTTGAGAGAATATGTGTAGATAATTAAAAACAGGGTTAAACTGGGTAGGGAATAAAGAGAGGCAAGGTGGGTGCTAGGATAAAACGGAAGGGGAAAAGACTGGAGATACTTGTGAGAAAAAAGAGGCATAGTGTGAAGGGGACATGAGAGACCTTCCCTCCTTTTTTTGAAAACAAATTTTATTCTATTTCCTTTTGAATTGTTTTAAGAAATTGAAATTATAGAACTTCATCTAATTTTAATTAGATAAACTTCATGAAGTTTTGTTCTTCCATAGCCTTTAGAGTTAGGAAATTCCAACTTAAGTAGAGAAATATAGCCTCTGAGTACTGAATTCATATTTAGAAGTCACATGTAGAAATTTTACCAAGCCACTTCTTATTTTAAGTCTACAGTTCATTTTTTAAAATTTAGTTATTAATAAATTTGCACACCTACTCTGTACCAGGTATCCAATATGAAACATTACAGACACTGAGAATGTACAATATGACACAAGTGCTTAAGTGTTTCTCCACCTAGTAACAATGATATTCTTGATTTACTAGCAAATATATATGTATAAACTAGGAAAAAATGTATATTATATATAATACATATAGATGCATATACACACACACACACACTAGCAAAAGTTGTTGGATTTTAGCAAAGGCTCAGGGTATCTATTGAAATGATTATTTACAACTTTCTTAATTTTAACTATATATTTAGTATTTAAGTATATTTTTAGTAATACATTTCTTTATAGGAAACCAACATTATAATTCTGGAATTATATCTATTTGGTTTTGTTCATTTGAGGTACTGCCAAATTTATTTTACAACTATTTCCTTTGTTGTATCAACATTCATACCTTAAAAATTTAAAAATATTAAGTCTATGATCATTTCACTAATGAAAATGATGGAAAGATACACCTTGTCAATGAGCCACTTACAGTGCTTCCCTATTTTCTGATTTACAGATAAATCAGGGTCAGTGTAATAGGAGTTCAGGGTTCAATGAAACACAGTGTCAAGGGGGCAGAATCAAATACATACTGAAAGCAATCCGGTTTATTTCAGATTGCACCTTGAGTCAGGATAGTTTTGAGGAGCAGCAAGGGCAAAAGCCAAAGTGAATGGAGTTAATAATGAATAGATGAAAAGAATCAGAAGCTGTCATTGCAGGTTAGCATTCTGAAAAGTCGACTAAAGCAAGAAAAGATGGGATAAAAGCTTGAGGAAGCATGATCAGAAGAGGGATATTTACCATTATTTAAATAGCTTTGTATGTACCTGTCTTCCTCAGCACCTAGCCAAAAAAGGAAGCACTAAATGAAAATTGCTTGTTTACTTGCTTTTAAAAGTGCAAATCCCAGAACCCGGAGACAATAAGAATGGGAATTAATTTGAAAAGCAGAGACTCTCTGACAAGAATGAAGATGATTACATAGCATCATCACTACCAACCAAGTCCTTTGAGAATACAAAGGTTACACTCTAATTATCATAACATTCTCTGAAGGAATAAACATGGTTTACATATTCTGAAAACAGAACTGTTTAACACTTTCAATTTTCTACAATGCAACCAATAATAATGTCAAAGGTGGGCTAGACCAATTCTTAGGTAGGGACAAGTCAGTGATAAACCAGTGTGAAGGCTCCAGGTCCTTTGCTTCTCATTTTGTCTGTTGTCTCTCTGACAACAGACTGGACAGAGGATGGAAAACAAAACAAATTAACCAACTATGTTAGGCTTTAGCAGCTCTGTAAAATAAAGGAAGTGTTAGGTTAACTCTTAAGACGGACTATTTCAGGAGACCAAAACATTTTATTTACTTGCGGCATTCTTTTCTCCAAGCAGCATGAATTATCAGGAGATGGATAATATGAAGTAAAGAACATAATGGCCTAACTCTACAAGAAAACAATCCCCAGAGAAGACGTTTACCTATTTCAAAACTCATTAAAAAAAAAAAAAATTACCGCAAAGTTGAAAACGGGGGAGATAACAAGACGGCCGCGAAAGTGGTCCTAGAATAGAAGATGTTATTTCAGGTTTAAGGGGAGCAGCGACAGTTGCCGAAGCAAATACCCGCATTAAGATGACTGGCCGGTTTCTCTCATCTAGCATCTGTGATAATGGGAACAGAACAGAAAAAAGATGGGGCTCCCCACTTCCAACACCGCCACCCAGGCAACCACGACTGGAAGGATACAGGTAGGCGCCAGGTCGGTGACGCCCGCCGCTCAAGCGAGGGCTGAGGGGGGCTTTGACTTGGGTGTCCGGGGATTCAGCGCCCAGTCCTGCGACCGCGCTCCGGGCTCCAGGCCTCCTGGTCAGCATCCTTCACCTCAGCGCCGCCTCCCGGCTAGCCCCCAGAGCCGCCCTCATGGCAGCACCCGCTGCCTCCTCCGGCCCTCCCAGCACTCCGTCTCTCAAGCCTCGCGTCACTGAGGCGGGAAAGTTGGCCGCCGCAGCTCCGGTTCCCGCACAGCGGCGCTCTGGGCTGTGGTGTCGACGGCAGCTGCCGCAGCGGCGACCTTGCCTGGAAACGGCAGAGGTGGCGACGCCGCCGCCATGTTGACAAGCAACCGACGCCGCGTCCTTCGCGACGGCGACCAGGGTGTGGGGGCGGGGCCCTGGAGACAGCCAATAGGAGGCGCGGACCCCTCCCCGTGCCCCGCCTCCCGCCCCCCGCTCCAACCCCCGAGTTGCCCGCGGGCGGCGGCCAGGAAGCTTGCATCCTCGGGGAGTCGAGTCCTCTCAGGAGGGCGTGCTGACTTGTGCCTCGGAACCTGACTCCGTTCCACCTCGCTTTTATGAGGCTGTTTTAGTGGGGGTACTAAGAGTGATGAAAGACAGTGAGATGCAAAAATCCCCAGATATTGGCAAAAGCCACCGTGGGGATTTGAAATTATTTCCTCGGAGGTAATTCAGGGTAGGATTAGTTGTTTAACTACCGAGTGCTGTTGTGTGATTGAAGTTCTGTCTTTCTGGAGCATCACTGTTCCCAATCACCATCTCTTTTAAAAAGCTTTGGGAGTGGAAATTTCCTCTCTCTGCATTCCATCACTCCCTCCCTGATGCTTCTGCCATTCCGTCTGCAAGTCGTCTTCCTTGCCATTTCCCTACTTATAAGGTCTGCATTTCAAAGATTTTTAATGGTGCCAGCCTTGTTGCCAGATTCTGGAAATAGACCATCAAGCATCGGCGGCCAGGAAAGTAGTGCAGATTTAATTTAGTAATCTCCTGGGAAGACATGCCAAAAGAGATCATCATATTGAAACTGTTTCAGGAGGTATGGAAAATTGAATGGATTTTTGAGCCATCAGTTCAGAAGTTTTGCAAGTAAAACATTTGAAAAAAGGCTGAAACTTTTTGTTGGAGTTCATTGTAAAAACACATGTGAGTTCTGAGTATATTTCAGTGTGTTTTTTTTTTTTTCTTTGTGTGTGGAAAAACCTCCCATATTGGAAGCAGAATGTACAAACCAAATGAAAATTACTCACCGAGCATTCAAATGCCTATGTCTTTGTGAATCAATTTGTTCATTTTTAGAGTTCAAAATAATAAACTTTTCCAGTTGAAGCTATTTGAAACAGAGTTTTTGCAAAGTTGGATGCAATGATTCAAACTGGAATGTGTTCTGATTAAAACTGCCACAACAAATCGAGTTTTGACTTAAAACACAAAGCACGTAAGCCCCCTTCAGGACCATGCCAAGAGGATACAATATGTAATCGTGGCAAAGAAAGCCTAACTGTGTACACTAGGAGGATTAGCTATCTTTGCAAATTTTTAACTGACTTAGTCACAGGAATTTACATTGATTCTATTCCCACTGGCTATCATCACAAGTCTGTTCTCTAGAGCCAATTTGAGAGAGAGTAAGCAATGTAGGGGAGTCTTCCCCTGTGGTTCAGTGGTAAAGAATCCACCTGGAGTTCGGGAGCCTTAGGAGATGTGGGTTCAATCCCTGGGTAGGGAAGATCCCCTGGAGGAGGGCATGCAACCCACTCCAGTATTCTTGCCTGGGAAATCTCATGGACAGAGGAGCCTGGTGAGCTACAGCCCATAGGGTAGCAAAGAGTCAGACACAACTGGAGTGACTTAGCATGCAAGTAATGTAGGTCAGTAAAGTGCAAATAAAAGTGAATGCTTGCTGTTTGAAGTATTTGGGCATGGTTAGCCTTCCTGATCCAGTACTCTTGCCTGGAAAATCCCATGGATGGAGGAGCCTAGTAGGCTGCAGTCCATGGGGTGTCTAAGAGTCAGACACAACTGAGCAACTTCACTTTCACTTTTCACTTTCACGCATTGGAGAAGGAAATGGCAACCCACTCCAGTGTTCTTGCCTGGAGAATCCCAAGGACGGGGGAGCCTGGTGGGCTGCCGTCTATGAGGCTGTACAGAGTCGGACACGACTGAAGCGACTTAGCAGCAGTAGCAGCAGCAGCCTTCCTGAAAGTCTAGTTTTTGCTATATTATTAGTTTTGTATGTCATGACTTCTAGGCACCTTATTGTTTTGTCACATGGTGTATTAGCATTAAGAAGCATAATTTGGTTTCTTAGTTTCCTACAAATGCTTGCCCATATAATCATTCTTCATTCAAATGTTGCTTTACAATGATAAAGAAGGAAAGAAATTTTAAACACAATGTTACCAATTTTTAAAAAAATTACAAGATTTTTTGATCTTTAAATTATTCCCTTCTTCAAAATGTTAAGCAGCTTTTCACGTTTTAAGTAGTACAGTCCTTTATTAAGTTGCATAGATTCTAGAAAAACCTTTAAGATTAAATATTTGGATAGTAGATAATTTGAAGCATTTATAAGCTTTATCTTTTGGCAGGAAGGATAAGTATGATTTAAGCAATAATAATCTACTTCTGCTTTATTGACTATGCCAAAGCCTTTGATTGTGTGGATCACAACAAACTGTGGAAAATTCTGTAAGAGATGGGAATACCAGACCACCTGACCTGCCTCGTGAGAAATCTGTATGCAGGTCAGAAAGCAACAGTGAGAACTGGCCATGGAACAACAGACTGGTTCCAAATAGGAAAAGGAGTATGTGAAGGCTGTATATTGACACCCTGCTTATTTAACTTATATGCAGAGTACATCATGAGAAATGCTGGGCTGGGTGAAGCACAAGCTGGGATCAAGATTACTGGGAGAAATATCAATAACTTCAGATATGCAGATGATACCTTATGGCAGAAAGTGAAGAACTAAAGAGCCTCTTGATAAAAGTGAAAGAGGAGAATGAAAAAGCTGGCTTAAAACTCAACATTCAGAAAACTTAGATCATTGCATCCGGTCCCATCACTTTATGGCAAATAGATGGAGAAACAGTGGAAATAGTGTCAGACTTTATCTTTTTGGGCTCCAAAATCACTGCATATGGTGACTGCAGCCAAGAAATAAAAAGACACTTGCTCCTTGGAAGAAAAGTTATGACCAACCTAGACAGCATATTGAAAAGCAGAGATGTTACTTTGCTAACGAAGGTCCATCTAGTCAGGGCTATGGTTTTTCCAGTAGTCATGTATGGATGTGAGTTCAGTTCAGTTCAGTTCAGTTGCTCAGTTGTGTCAGACTCTTTGCGAGCCCCATGAATCACAGCATGCCAGGCCTCCATGTCCATCATCATCTCCCGGAGTTCACTCAAACTCATGTCCATCGAGTCAGTGATGCCATCCAGCCATCTCATCCTCTGTCGTCCCCTTCTCCTCCTGCCCCCAATCCCTCCCAGCATCAGAGTCTTTTCCAATGAGTCAACTCTTCGCATGAGGTGGCCAAAGTACTGGAGTTTCAGCTTTAGCATCAGTCCTTCCAATGAACACCCAGGACTGATCTCCTTTAGGATGGACTGGTTGGATCTCCTTGCAGTCCAAGGGACTTTCAAGACTCTTCTCCAACACCACAGTTCAAAAGCGTCAATTCTTCGGCGCTCAGCTTTCTTCACAGTCCAACTCTCACATCTGTACATGACCACTGGGAAAACCATAGCCTTGACTAGACGGACCTCTGTTGGCAAAGTAATGTCTCTGCTTTTTAATATGCTATCTAGGTTGGTCATAACTTTCCTTTCCAGGAGTAAGCGTCTTTTAATTTTATGGCTGCAATCACTGTCTGCAGTGATTTTGGAGCCCAAATAAATAAAGTCTGACACTGTTTCCACTGTTTCCCCATCTATTTC
>NW_011494834.1:25292-39008 GCF_000754665.1 Bison bison bison
TCCAAATTTGCTGGCATATTGAATGCAGCACTTTCATAGCATCATCTTTCAGGATTTGAAATAGCTCAACTGGAATTCCATCACCTCCACTAGCTTTGTTTGTAGTGATGCTTTCTAAGGCCCACTTGACTTCACACTCCAGGATGTCTGGCTCTGGGTGATCAGACCATCCTGATTATTTGGGTCATGAAGCTCTTTTTTGTACAGTTCTTCTCTGTAGTCTTGCCACCTCTTCTTAATATCTTCTGCTTCTGTTAGGTTCCTACCATTTCTGTCCTTTACGGAGCCAGTCTTTGCATGAAATGTTCCCTTGGTATCTCTAATTTTCTTGAAGAGATCTCTAGTCTTTCCCATTCTGTGTTTTCCTCTATTTCTTTGCATTGATCACTGAGGAAGGCTTTCTTATCTCTCCTTGCTATTCTTTGGAACTCTGCATTCAGATGCTTATATCTTTCCTCTTCTCCTTTGCTTTTCGCTTCTCTTCTTTTCACAGCTATTTGTAAGGCCTCCCCAGACAGCCATTTTGCTTTTTTGCATTTCTTTTCCATGGGGATGGTCTTGATCCCTGTCTCCTGTACAATGTCACGAATCTCTGACCATAGTTCATCAGGCATTCTGTCTATTAGATCTAGTCCCTTAAATCTATTTCTTACTTCCACTGTATAATCATAAGGGATTTGATTTAGGTCATACCTGAATGGCCTAGTGGTTTTCCCCACTTTCTACAATTTAAGTCTGAATTTGGCCATAAGGAGTTCATGATGAGCCACAGTCGGCTCCCGGTCTTGTTTTTGCTGATTTTATAGAGCCTCTCCATCTTTGGCTGTAAAGAATATAATCAGTCTGATTTCGGTGTTGACCATCTGGTGATGTCCATGTGTATGTTGGACCTTTATAGATATGAAGCTGAGCACGGAAGAATTGATGGCTTTGAACGGTGGTGTTGGAGAAGACTCTTGAGAGTCCCTTGGACTGCAAGGAGATCCAACTAGTCCATCCTAAGGGAAATCGATCATGAATGTTCATTGGAAGGAATGATGTTGAAGCTGAAACTCCAATCCTTTGGCCACCTGATCCGAAGAACTGACTTACCAGAAACAACCCTGATGCTGGAAAGATTGAAGGCGGGAGGAGATGGGTATGACAGAGAACGAAATGGTTGAACGGCAAAACTGACTCGATGGACATGAGTTTGAGTAAACTCTGGGAGTTGGTGATGGACAGGGAGGCCTGGCGTGTTGCAGCCCATGGAGTTGCAAAGAGTCTGACACAACTGAGCTACTGAACTGAATGGAAAGGAAAAATCTCTATATTTTGTTAAAAGAGATAAATGAATTAAATATAATGATTAGTTTTTCACATTAAAAGCCATAAAGTAATCCATTCTTTTATTAAGAAAATAAATATTGACCAGTTACTATGTGCCAAGTACTCTCTAGTGGTGGGATACAGCAGTGAGCGAAACTTCAAAGTCCCTGTGCTCTTTAAGCTTGTATTTATTTTTCTTTCTTACTAGAATATGTTAGGTAATGAAAAGTACTATGAGGAAAAATGGAGTAGTGTAGAGGGATAGAGAACTGATGTCAGCTCTATTTTAGATAGTGTGCTCAGGAAAAGCCTCCCAAAATGGGAAATTTGGGAAGAGGTCTGAATGAAGAAAGAAGGTTGCCACTCAACTATATGGATGAAGGTTGTTATTCAGAAGCAGTGGGGGCTTTAAGTACAATAGGCTCTGAGGGCAGAATTTTAGTTGATATATTCAAGGAACAACAAGGAGACCACTGTATCCAGAACAGAGTGAGGTAGGGGAAGTGTCCTAGGGCATGAAATTAAAGCAGTGTATGGGGGATGTCCTTCCAATATGGTGGTGACTTACGTAATACATAAGGAATTAATATAAAATCAAACTTCCAATGGAGGGAAAGCCATTGGAAAATTTTGAGTAGGAGAGTAAGACCTAATTTAATCTTTCAAAAGGATCGCTCTAGTGGCTATGGGGAAACTAGTCTACAGTTGATAACACTAGAAACAATGAGACCAGATTGGATGTTATGGTAGGTTGGTTGAGAGATTATGGAGGCTTTTACTAGGTAGTCAAAGAGGTAGCGAGAAGTTTTCAAAATTTTAACCTGAGTCATTAAGATGTGTTGATGCATGGTTGTGGCAAGTGACTGGAGTTTTTTTTTTTAAAAGAAGAGTCAAATGTGACTCTCAGATATGGGACTGGAACCAACTACATAAGGAATATTGCCATTTACTAAAATAGGTTGAGTGTGGGAGAAGGAATAAGATTTAAGTTTCAAGTATGTTAAGTGTGAGGTGCCTATTAGACATCTGATTTCGTTAACATGGTTTCAGAAATTGTTAATGATGTTCTGTTTACAGAAGAAAATATAGTAACCACTTTATGGTTATAAAACATTTTCACATAGTAATCTAATTTGGATACTGTCATAACCTTGAGAATTATGTGAGGCAGTGTGTGATGGACAATTTCTTGAGCTTTCAGTTTCTTCTTGGCTGAGGCTATTTTTTCCTTCTACCAAAGTATTTTCTTGCTGAGGCTATTACTTTTTCTGCTGAAGTATTTTCTTGCTCAAGTAAGAATTTCCTGAATTTGTCTGTGGGCAAGCTGTGAAAGAACAAAGTATTTTAACGTCTGGCTGCTTTAAAATTACTAAAAATCTGCCATCTTCTTTTCAATTTTATAAGACTTCAACTAGAAATTTAAGATTAAAGATTAATACTCAAAAATAATGATGAGAATAAAAATAATAATGATACCACCTAACACTTGAATACTTGTCATTTCTCTTGCACTGTGCCCAGTGCTTACATACATCAAATAATTGAATCCACACGACAATCCCCATTCTACAGAGAAAGTAAGCTATCATGATATTAGGTAACTATGCCCAAGTTTCCAGAGCAATGGAGTGGTGAATCAAGATTCATCCAAGAATTCTGGTACGAGAGCCAGCACTCTCAACTACCACATATTGCCTCTTGGGAGAAACTGAGAAAATTTCAGCAGAATAAGAGATGACAGTGCTTGCATTTAAGCAGTGCGTAGTGAGGATGTAAAGTAAGAAAATAATCTAAGATATTACTTCCTTAATTACTATCTTAATACCTAGACCATACCACTCACTATGGGAGTGCCATCAAAACTGTCATCTCTACCCTGTGGTTCTTGGGCTAGGAATGGAAATGGAGACAATAATACCTTGAATTGGAAATAAAACTCAGGAAAGTCTTAATTTTAGGGTAATGAAGACTTAGGCATGTTTCTATAGGGAAAAGAAGGAGCCTCTATCATGGAGAATTTGAAAATTCATCAAAGACATTGATCTGTCAGAGAGATCAATCAGCTTTCAGAGAGTAGTGATTTTCATTAACAACAGTGCCCTTATATTCACAATTGTTGAAATTTTAACACTATTGATGTAAACATACAAATCAGTTACAGTCCTAGGAATTTGGTTTAGGTGGTGAATATGACCATCATCGATAGCTACATTCAGTTGTAAGAATGTTTTAAGTCTGAATTATCTGCTCTGGGTGTCCACACTGATTAAATTTCTATTTAGTATTTTGTAGAAATAGTTTTAATGTATTAGTCTTCCACTCCATCATTTAAGTAGAAACTTAATTTCTACTTTCGTACTATTTTTATGCAAACTGGTTCACAGTAAGAGAGTTACACATTATCAAAAGCATTTGTTTCTGAGGAAAAAAATTCCTGGCTCATAAAACTTGGATAACTATAAATTCTTGGTTGCTTTCTTGATTTAGTTAGCTAGCTGGCCAGCTATTGCTTATATTCCAAAAGCATGAATTTACAATGCAGACATGTAGTGATAAAAAGGGTTTGTATAACATAGAATGATGGGATCTCTGGAGGCTACCTTATTCCTTATATGAAGGGTGTTGTTTCAAACGAGGGCATGGAAACCAGTAAGTACTGGCTTCTGTTTTTGTTGTACACCTTCCAGAAATTTTCGACTGAAGACTCAATGTACTGGAGCTCTTTCCACAGAGAGCTAACTGATATTTGAAGAAAATTTTCATTTCTCCAACCAAGAAAAATATGATTTATCTTTTCCAAGCCTCACTCTTGTTCTTAAATCTATGTATTTTTACTTGTGGAGAAGCTATACAAGATAACTGTGAGCATCATTCTACGGTAAGAATTTCAGCAATGTTATTTTAGCTAAGAAAGCATGATTATATAGTTTTTAAGATATATACTAGGTGTTTGACAAGATTAATTACAGCACTCAATATAATTTATGGAAAAATTAAAGTGTTTATTTAGAAATGCTGAGACATGCTTAAATAATATTCTTTTTAAACGTAGGAAACTATAAACTGAAGATTGACTCTTAACACATTTCTTGTAAAAAATTAAAGAAATTGCAGACCTAGGTTAAAAGCTAGCCAACAACTTTCCACTTAACTTTAAAAATGAAATATCTGATAGGCAAATAAAAAGTTAATTTTACTAAAAAAAAAAAACTGTTCTATAAACTTTCGTACTTCAAATATGATCTTGTACCTGGTCACTCAGGAAATTTTAAAATTTAATATTAAAAAATTGTATTCCGAGCAATGTCAGAGTGATAGCTAAGACTGTATGCAATACTATGAGTAGATGGTAATTTGAATCTCTATAATTTAAATATTGGTTTATAATATTTAAATGTTATAAAATGTATTTACCACTGTATCAATACCAAATTCCAAAGTTGAAGCAAGAAGAAATTCTAAGAAAGCTACAGAAGTATTAGTAAGAATTCTCTGTGCTAAAAATTTTAGAATCTTATTTACATCTAAAAAACTATAGTTGTAAACTATAGCTGTTTTTGAAAACAGCTAATATGTCAATTGTTATAGGAGTATAGGGGAAAGAGCAAAAGTTAAAAGTAGATCTTTGTAGCAAAATGTATTTTGGGCAAATATCTTTTAAATTATGTGATTAGCTCTTCACTTTTCTCTCAATATCCATGTCAAAGATGACAGATCTTGTTATTATTTTCTTTTAATTACAGTTTATTTAAATCTTATAACTTCTACCAAAGAATGTTTTAATAACAAAAAACTGGTAATGTATGCTTTAACATTAAAAAACCCAACAATGTACCAATAAGAACTGATACATTTGGAATGACAGCTGTAATTGGCATTTTTTTTTTTTGAACATAGTAGTCTGTACTTTATACTCTCCTACCCCCTACCTTGTCCCTCTCTCCTTCCTTCTCCCCACTGGTATTCAAAAGTTTATAGTTGGTTGTTAGCTTTTGATTTTAATTTAATTTTTTAAAATGTATTTTATTGAAGTGTAGTTGATTTATAATGTTGTGTTAATTTCTGCTATACAGCAAAGTGATTCAGTTATATATATTTATATCATACATATATAAAATATGTATCCTTTTTAATATTCCTTTCCATTGTGGTTTATCCTAGGATATTGAATATAGTTCCCTGTGCTACAGAGTAAGATCTCATTGTTTATCCATTCTAGATACAACGTTGCTGGCTTTTTAAAATGACATCTGTTGTTGATTTTGCAAAGAAAAATTCCATTCTTTGTTTCTGTTATTATTATTGTTGCCTTTTAAGTCTATGAATACTTTACCTTTCAAATCTGTAAATACTTTAGCTTATACAAAAGCGACAAATCTCCTACACATTTTCCCCTCAGCCCCACATCACAATTCCTACAAATTGGTGGCAGAATGTCCTGCTGGCATAGAAATGTAGGCCTCTCAGGGAACCTTCTTAGTATCCATAGAAGGAATTTCAAATGGCATGATTCCTGAAAGAGGAATGGCTCAGCACTGTATCACACAGGGAAATGTGTAACAGTCAAGGCCATAAAACCACTGTAATGGAAAGTAGGCCCTAAATGAATCCTCTTGGAATTGGAGAGGAAAAAAGAGAGCAAAAGATTTGTTTGTGGAAGTTTGAATTAACCAATTAACTATATAGTCTTTCTTTGTGTATGTCCTAAAATCTCATTTTTTTCTAGAGTCTTATTTATGATATATTAGGTAATATAACATACTTCATATATTTTTTCTTCTTCTTATTTTTTTTTAATATAAAGGATTCTCCAGGAGTTAACATTGTAGAAGATGAATCTAATACAAAAGGTGAAAGTAAAACTAATGCTACTGTTTACAAAGAAGATTGTGAGGAGTCATGTGATATTAAAACTAAAATTAC
Source organism: Bison bison bison (assembly GCF_000754665.1). Lineage (NCBI taxonomy): Eukaryota > Metazoa > Chordata > Mammalia > Artiodactyla > Bovidae > Bison > Bison bison. Next base: position 31,524 of record NW_011494834.1, read on the forward strand.
ACGAGAAGAAAAATATTTCATGTGTAGTAAGTATTAAAAATAACCAGAATTATAAAAGTATATGATTTATTATTTCTATGGTCGAGATGGAAAAATATACTTTAACATTTGTTGAGTCATTTACCATATATCCCGATCATCCTAGGTTAGAGGTATATGTCTTGGGCACATAGTAGGTGCTTCACACCTAATTTACCTAATTTGTAAATGAACAATTCCTTCTTCTATATTATATAGCCCAGTAACATCAAGTGACCACAGAAGGCCCTGATACTATCAATTTGCCTAGGACTATTTTCTTACTTTCGTCTGAATCAATAGAAAATTTCACCTAAATTTTGAGAGGGGAATTAATTAATATTGAATAACTGCTACAATAGATATAATGCAAATTCATAGCCAATTTATGTAGCAAAGCATGAAAAATAAAGAATTTAAAAATTTTCGCTTTTGTTTAAAACTATTTAGTAGCAGCACAGTAATCCTCATGAGTAATTCTCTCATATGAGTAATTCTCATATGTACCTAGGGGGTGGGTTGAGAAGGGGGATCAGAAGGAGAGGGAGTTCTGAGCCAGTTCTTATAGGACTTTAACTCCTAGGTCAGAAATATAAAAAGCTCACTTTATTGTGTTTAATTCTGCGTGTAACACAAATATCTCAGGCTTCTCAAACCAATGAGTGTAGGTTTAGATCCATTAAGATAAATGTCTAAATCCAGCAAATATCTAATAGAAAGTGAGAGACCGAAAGTAAAAATGACAGGTGAAACTGAATGAGGCAGATTTTAAACTATCAAGAGTTATTAATGGGATTCTACTGCTAGAGTGAAATTTAGGAAAATAGAAATGACGAATTTTTAAAAGAATAATTATGCAACAATAGGGGACTTCTTTTGTTATAAAGGATATCATCAGTATAATTGAATAAACTTGGATTAAGTCTGAGAATCACTGCATAATTCTTGATTTTGATGGTTGTGTTGGAGAGAATGTCTTTGGTGTAAAATACCCTGAAATATCCAGAGGCATCATGGTGGCATGCTCTCAAAAGAAGAAAAAATTCTTCACACTGTTCTTACAACTATTCTATGAGTAAGATTGTTTTAAAATAAAAACATTTTTAAAAAGAAAAAATACATGGTAAAAAAGTTTAACCAGAAATCAACCAGTCAAAACTTTTGACTGAGGTTTATTATGGGTGTATATGCTTGTGTGTTTGCATTTTCTTTATACAAAAATATAGCATTAATAGAAAAAAATTAAAAGAAAGATTTAACTTAGAAATTAACTTTCATGATACGGAATTATTGCCTTTTACTTTCTTATTAATAAGAATTGATGAATTTTTGACCTCCTGCTTCTTTCTCTCTCATAAAGTGAGAATTGATATTCAGAATGTTGTCTCTCATTTATATCAGATTAAATTAGGGGGTTAAAATAGATTATTAGGAAGCATATTTTCATTGGGACGTACTGAAACAATTGTTTTCTTCGTTAATCTTCAGTTAAACAAAAAAGTCCTAAGCAGAATATGCAACTCTATGTATTTAGTTAGATTGAGATGTTATTGCATTTACATATTTATCCAAAATCATTTAAAAATTCTTTATGTTTTACTGTAGTTATTTTCTATAACAATATAATGTTTAGCAAGCCCGTTTTATTATGATTTAAGGGAATTTGCAAAATTCTATTGTTTCTTATACACGAAGTACCAAAAAACTACTAAGAAACATGATGGATGAGCAGCAAGCTTCCTTGGATTATTTAATTAATCAGGTATGGCTTTTTTTTTTTTTAGAACTGTGCTCTTATTGTATATATACATTGATATAGTTAGCTAGAAGTATAATTGTTTGATTTTTTTAATATCCAGAAATCTATTTAGTGCCTACTATGGCAGAGACACCATAGTAAAGTACAGGCAAACAGAAAGCAATAACCAAAAAAAGGATCTTCACTTAAAGCTTATTCAGTCTGAGCACGGGGGGTTGGGGGGTGGGGCAGAAAAATGTATTGAAAATGTTGTGAATGCTGTTAGAAAGTTGCACAAAAGCAACTTGAAGAAAGTTGCACAAAAGCAATTCAAAATCTGAGCTGTGGAAAAATTTCCCAGATTATAGAAATTATGAAATGAGTCATGAAAGATGGATAAATACTTCAGAGGTCACAAAGTTTGGGTAAGAAGACTAAGAGCAGGACGTTCCATCCTTGGGGAACTGCTTGAAGTGGTGCAGGGGTGGAGTGACCGGTGAGGTAGAGGGTGTATAAGGAAAACTGACTCAAAGAAATAGGAACTAAATCATGCCACACCAAGAAGTCATCCAAGTGTCTGAGCAGGGAAATGCAATGACTAGATTGGCAGCTGGTGTGGAGGATGGCAAGAGGAAGAGCAGATAACAAACTACAGCAAAGGAGCAGACAAGATACAAAGAACAGATCTGCAAGAGTAGTCAAATATAGAAATGGGCAGATGAAGGCAGTGTTCAGGGGAAAATGGTACTGAATTTAATGAATGCTATTTAGCAATCTACTGCTTTATTATAGCAGTGAGAAATTCAAAAGAAAGATGAGCATTATATATGTTTCAAAGCTGGATTTACAAGAGGCTTAGGGATATCAGTTACAGAATTCAGCTAAAAAAGTTTTGTTCCAATACATATTTGCTTAAATGCATGCCTGTGTGTTTAGGTTAATGAGCTCATGAATCGAGTTCTCCTTTTGACAACAGAAGTTTTTAGAAAACAGCTGGATACTTTTCCTCACAGACCAGTTCAGTCACATGGTGAGAACTTTTTGTATTTCAGCCTTTTCATATTTGTCTTTTGTTACTTAAACATTTCATGGACAGGTTGGTACATCTAGAACTTTTGTTTAAAAATTATAGCTTGTTATCATCTAACAGGCTGGAGGAGTAACACCTGCCATTAAGCAAATTTCGGCATAGACAATGCATACTTTTCTGAATTGGCAAACTTTTCTGACCATTTGAAAGCCATGGCTATAGACAGATACTCAGAATTTGTTGAAAATAGCATAGTTTTATTAATATGTAACCGAATGTAGGCTCTCCTTTTACATTTTAGTAATACTCAGTCTTTGCTTAGAAGAAAAAGTCTCAGAATTCCTCCCACCTGTAAGAAGTACTTTTGACATGCTTGAGATGTTTCAAATTAGAATATAAAATTTGAAGAAGAAGCTTGATTCAGAAAGAAACTAGAATTTAGCTCTTTTGATGCTAAAATACAGTATAACAGTACAGTAATTCCTAAAGGAATAGGTTTCTAATAAAAATGCCCTATATATCTTACAGTTGTGAATTAATACCAAAGTTTCAAAGCAAATAAATGTTTATTGACGGCCTAGTAAGCGATCTTTCTTTTTTTCCTTGCAAAGAGAAGGAAATAAACTGTTACTGAGAGCACTTATGTGTCAGGGACTATGACAGGCACTTTCACATGTTATTGTGTTATTTTTTATTATATTATTTTACCTCATTTGTGAGTAGTGAAAATAGTGTAACAAGGTGGTCATGAGCATGGACTTTGGTGTCAGATCATTTGTCTTCAAATCCCTGATCCACTGTTTCCTGATATCAGTTTCCTCATCAGGAAAATAATAGTCTCCTCTGTCCATGGAATTCACCAGTCAAGAATACTGGACTGGGTTGTCATTTCCTCCTAAGGGGAATCTTCCCAACCCAGCGATTAAACCCAGGTCTCCTGCATTGCAGGCAGATTCTTTATCATCTGAGCCACCAGGGAAGCCCAAACTTATAGTACCTACCTTGTATGTTTCTTGTGAGACTTATATGAGTAAATACATCAAAATCTCCTAAAGTATTGCCTGAGCATAATAAGACAGTATAAGAGTTTGCTATGATGATGATTATCATCAGCTAAGGAATATGGAGTCCAGAAAAATCTAAACAATCTGTTCACATTTATTTGTATGGTGATGGCAAAGCAGATACTCTATCACAGATTAGTCCTTTGCAGTAAGCTTCTATCATATCTCTAAGCATAAGCTTATCATAAAAATATCTCTTAGCAACTCAGAAGAAAGGCAACAAATCTATATCTTCTGGAAGTAAAGGGGAAAGCAAACAATTTTTTACAGCTAACTTTTTGTAGATGATATTTTCTGTATATTTACTGTGTACTAGGCACTATGCTCGGAGAAGGCAATGGCGCGCCACTCCAGTACTCTTGCCTGGAAAATCCTATGGACAGAGGAGCCTGGTAGGCTGCAGTCCATGGGGTCTCTGAGGGTCGGACACGACTGAGCGACTTCACTTTCACTTTTCACTTTCATGCATTGGAGAAGGAGATAGCAACCCACTCCAGTGTTCTTGCCTGGAGAATCCCAGGGACGATGGAGTCTGGTGGGCTGCTGTCTATGGGGTCGCACAGAGTCGGACACGACTGAAGTGACTTAGCAGCAGCAGGCACTATGCTAAGTGCTTTACATAATGTCTTATATGTATATTGTCAGAATAACACTATGAAGTAGATAGTATTGTTATTATAACAATATTGCACATGAAGAAAAGTAGTTAAGAAACTTAGCTAATAGTTCTGACTAGTAAAGAGTAGAACTAGACTCTAACCCAAGCTTCTGGCTCTGAAGTCTCAGGCTTTGATGTGTTTGTTCTCTGGGTAATTGATATTGTAAGATTAAATTTATTTTATTGTATTTATAGGAGATAACGCAAAATAAAGCATCTAGAGTAAAATGTAGCATCATATCTGCATAATAGTTATGTTTACAACCTGAAAAGTGGAATGCTTTAGAGGGGGTGATTATAGACTGCTACAGTTCTAGCTATTGTCAACAGAGCAGGCTTTAGCCTCAGCATCAATTCCTCTGGTGAAGAACATGATTCCTTCTTCCTCTCCCTTTGCTTGTTTTTAATGGGGGCCCCAATACACCAGAATATCTGAAGTTTCAAATAGTGGAGAAAGGATGTGTCAATAGTAGCTAGCCTACTTATTCTTCTGGATTTTCTCTGTGTCATCATTACAGATTTCTGTCACATATTATGTTTCCAAGATAAGTCTAGATTTCTGAAAATACATTATTTATTGGACAAGAGAGTGCATAATTGTAAAACATGTTAAATAAATGTTGATACCAACTGGGCAAATAATCAATAACAGTGAGCTATCAGTGAAGGTTTATTGCAGTGTAAATTATTTAGTCCCAGTTCCTCTGTTCATCTAGATTCTTATGTTTAATGATGAGATGATTTTTCTTTTTAAGAAGTTAAAATCATCATATCATTGTTGCTGTTGTTTAGTTGCTCAGTCATGGACTGCATGATTCAAGAACCTCATGGACTGCAGCACGCCAGGCTTCCCTGTCCATTGCCATCTCCCAGAGCTTGCTCAAACTCATCTCCATTGAGTTGGTGATGCCATCCAACCATTTCATCCTCTGTCGTCCCCTTCTCCTCCTGCCTTCTATCTTTCCCAGCATCAGGGTCTATTCCAATGAGTCAGCTCTTCACATCAGGCGGACAAAGTATTGGTGCTTCAGCTTCAGTGTCAGTCCTTCCAATGAATATTCAGGGCTGATTTCCTTTAGGATTGACTGGTTTGATCTCCTTGGAGTCCAAGGGACTCTCAAGAGTCTTTTCCAACACCACAGTTCAAAAGCATCAATTCTTCAACACTCAGCTTTCTTTATAGTCCAACTCTCACATCCCTACATGACTACTGGAAAAACCATAGCCTTGACTGTTACAGATCTTTGTTGGCAAAGTAATGTCTCTGCTTTTTAATATGCTGTATAGGTTTGTCATAGCTTTTCTTCCAAGGAGCAAGTGTCTTTTAGTTTCATGGCTTCAGTCACCATCTGCAGTGATTTTGGAGCCCAAGAAAATAAAGCCTGTCACTATTTCCATTGGTTCCCCATCTATATTACATTAAGCGATGAGACTGGATGCCATGATCTTAGTTTTCTGAATGTTGAGTTTTAAGCCAACTTTTTCACTCTCCTCTTTCACTTTCATTAAGAGGCTCTTTAGTTCCTCTTCGCTTTCTGCCATAAGGATGGTGTCACCTGCATATTTGAGGTTATTGATATTTCCCTCAGCAATCTTGCTTCCAGCTTGTGCTTTATCCAGCCCAGTGTTTCTCATGATGTACTCTGCATACAAGTTAAATGAGCATATCATTAATGTACATTTTAATAATAATTTCACATAACACTGTCAATTCTTTATAATAAAATGATGAAGTCTTAAATGTATATGTGGAAATATCCTAAATAACTAATTTTACTTTTATAGGTCTAGATTGTACAGATATTAAAGATACCATTGGTTCTGTCACCAAAACACCAAGTGGTTTGTATATAATCCATCCAGAAGGCGCAAGTCATCCGTTTGAGGTAAAGTTTTCCTTATTATATATGGAATAGGATAGGCATCTAATCTATTTAAATAACATTAGTTTTAATTGTTTTACTATTTTATTTCTTCTTAAAAATTTTCAGATAAATTAGTATAGGTTCCAGTTTCAAAAGTTTTATTTTCTGGGATTCTTTGCCCAAACCACAAACCAGTAAAAGAATTAGAGAGTCTTTCACTTTTCTATTTGAGTGTTTCTGGTTACATTCTTTAAAGTGAGTCCCTTTGGTGCTAGATCTTATCCTTACAGTAGATGGAATTATGTAAAATAAATACTTATTTGCTTTAATTAGCTTATGGATATTAAAAAATAATGGTGTACTTTGTCTTGGAGCTTGATAAAAATACTTTAGTTTCTCTTCCTACACATGGATATACTTTGGATGGTAAATGGCTTTTTGTGATTGTATAAAAAATTAATAATTTAAAAAAATCTTTCACTAAATTGTGAGAAAGATTGAGAAGCTGATCCATTTCTTAAACTGCATAAAATAAATTACTCATATCTATCCTTTCTACCTCTACCATTTCAACTCTATGTATTATTAAAACTATATGTTATTGTATATTGCATATTAATATTATATATATAATTTTCTGGTTACGTTTTTGTGCATTAGAAAGGTTGTAATATGAATATCATACCTTATTAATGGTCTTTATTACACAATAAAATAATTTTTCTAAGTAGATACTATCAGTTTCTCATCTCAGTTGCTAACATTTTCTGACATCTATTAACAGGATGTCAAAAATTGGGAATTAAGTGGGAAATAATTTTAAATTACCTAAATTATCTCACCTACAGATTCAGAAATGGGCCTGAACAGATGTGGAAAGGGAAGGTTTCTAATTTTGTGAAGAGTGGGACTCATAATTACCTCTTTTGTGGGAAAGTGTTGGTTCCCTACCTTCCTCCACACTGCCTTTTTCTGTCTGTGTGTGGGAAGTTTCTGATGGGGAGGATTGCTCTGATTTTCTTGCTTTGTCACTTCAGTGAGTCCTCCATGGTGATCCTCTTAAGGGCATTTAGCAGAGCACCACAGATGCATCTGTGAGTCCTGTTGAGATG
>NW_011494834.1:39108-50085 GCF_000754665.1 Bison bison bison
TTGCTTCAGTCACGTCTGACTCTTTGCGACCCCGTGGTCTGTAGCCTACCAGGCTTCTCTGTCCATGAGATTCTGCAGGCAAGGATAGTGAAGTGCATTGCATTGCCCTCCTCCAGGGGATCTTCCTGACCCAGGGATCGAACCTGCATCTCTTATGTCTCCTGCAATGGCAGGTGGGTTCTTTACCACTAGCGCCACCTGGGAAGCCCCATAGATGGGGCTTAGACCATGCTTTTCTGTCTGAAAATCTCAATCTGAACACGGGCCATCCAGGCTATGGAGAAAAAAAGCAATCAAAGACAGACACACAGGCATATTTGACATTGTTTTAAAAATCAGTGTTTTAATTAAAAGGAAAAGTTATTTATAAAGAAATGTATCACTCTGCCACATCAGATGGATGTCATTTGTTTTTGCTGTTTTTGACATCCATCTGATGTGGCAGAGTGATACATTTCTTTATAAATAACTTTTCCTTTTAATCAAAACACTGATTTTTAAAACAATGTCAAATATGCCTGTGTGTCTGTCTTTGATTGCTTTTTTTCTCCATAGCCTGGATGGCCCGTGTTCAGATTGAGATTTTCAGACAGAAAAGCATGGTCTAAGCCCCATCTATGGGGCTTCCCAGGTGGCGCTAGTGGTAAAGAACCCGCCTGCCATTGCAGGAGACATAACAGATGCAGGTTTGATCATGTCTGACTCTGAGACCCTATGGACTGCAGCACGCCAGGCTCCTTTGTTCTCCACTGTCTCCCAGAGTTTGCTCAGATTCGTATCCACTGAATCGATGATGCTCCTGCCTCTGTCTCCTTTGCCTTCAATCTTTCCCAGCATCAGGGTCTTTTCCAGTGAGTCAGCTCTTCACATCATGTGGCCAAAGTATTAGAGCTTTAGCTTCAGCATCAGTCCTTCCAATGAATATTCAGGGTTGATTTCCTTTAGAACTGACTGGTTTCATCTCCTTGTGGTCCAAGGACTCTCAAGAGCCTTCTCCAGTACCACAATTCAAAAGCATCAGTTCTTCAGCACTCAGCCTTCTTTATGGTCTAACTCTCACCTGTACATGACTACTGGAAAAACCATAACATTGACTATATGCACTTTTGTTGGCAAAGTGATGTCTCTGCTTTTTAATACACTGTCTAGGTTAGGTTTATCAAAGTTTTCCTCCCAAGGAGCAAGCATGTTTTAATTTCATGGCTGCACTCACTGTCCACAGTGATTTTGGAGCCCAAGAAAATAAAATCTGTCACTTTTATTACTGTAAAATCAGTCACTATTATTACTCAACTGAAAAATATTTATAAAGTTGAGGAATAAGAGCCTTAAAATGCTACAAACACATATATTGACTGAAGCAGGGACTGCAGTTATGTTTGTTTTATAACAAACAGTATTATTTCTTGAGATTTAAAAAAAAATCTGAATATTTTAATGATATACAGCTGCATTGAAACTTTCAGTGGCAGTATCTTCTCTTTCTCTAGGCTCAGGGTGAAGTATGGGATTCCCTCATAGCTCAGTTGGTAAAGAATCCACCTGCAATGCAGGAGACCCCAGTTTGATTCCTCGGTCAGGAAGATCCATTGAAGAAGGGATAGGCTACCCAGTCCAGGATTCTTGGGCTTCCCTTGTGGTTCAGCTGGTAAAGAATCTGCCTTCAATTCTGGAGACCTGGGTTCAACCCCTGGGTTGGGAAAATCCCCTGGAGAAGAGAAAGGCTACTCACTCCAGTAATCTGGCCTAGAGAATTCCAAGGACGATAAAGTCCACGGGGTCGCAAAGAGTCGGACATGACTGAGTGACTTGCACAAGCTTGAAGTATGAGTTTTATATCAAAGAATGCAAATAATAGCATGTTGTTTTGTCTTTTCTGGGTTTATTTTAGGTTATGTGTGACATGGATTACAGAGGAGGTGGATGGACTGTGATACAGAAAAGGATCGATGGGATAATTGATTTCCAAAAGTTGTGGTGTGATTATCTGGACGGATTTGGTGACCTCTTAGGTCAAATTTTATTCATTTCTCCTCTTTTTTCTTCTTTTTGGTATTATGCCTAGAGACTGTCTGTATTGGTCAAATTATTAGTAAAAATAGTAAATCCTGTGTGTATAAAAACATGACTTAAGCTACTCTCTGATCATTAGCCAAATTATTTAAAATAAGGAGGTCTTCAGTTGGGATCTAGATATCTTTATTTTTAGATGCCTGTTGAAATGTGATTTGACTGAAAATTATAAGTTGGGTATTTATTAAGTATTGATTATACACCCAGCAGCGTTCTGGCAGATGGTCAATAGTTATTTGTAGAATTAAAAACTGAATGAACAGGGACCTTGAAATTCTTGAGATTTGTGCTGTGTCTGTACAAACAAATGAAATGGAAATTTGGGGTACATTGTGTATGAGCTCAAATAATGTGAACTGAAAGTAGTGCTTTATAAAAGCATCAGTAAAAATCACTATGCTCAAAAGTTGGCAAATGGAAACCCCAGGTGAACTGTAAAATCTGTTCCCAATATTCCATGGCAACATCACTTTGGCTGTTGAACAGAAACATTAGTATTTCTGAACACTGCAGAATTTTACATTAATTGGAACATTTGCAGGTGACTTTGATCATTTTTATGCTATTATTTTAAGTTGCTGTTGTTATAACTTAAAATATTTAACATCCCATAATAATGTCATTCAAGGATTTAGTAAGTGGTGGTGTTAGTCCTACTGCTAAAAACCCTACTGCATGTCAGTGAGGTTAGAAAATGTGTGAAATGTAATAAAATGTCACAAAGAAGGCCAAATAGCTGCCATACTATGGACTGCAGTTGATATACTTGTGTTTTCTCAGCATTACCTCCAATTTTCCAACAAGCCCGGCCATCTGAATCGAGCAGTCATAGATCTGCATACTCTAAACTGTTATTTTCCTTACATAATCCTTATTTCTGTAGGGAGATCATTTTAGTTTTAACGAAAAATGTCTTCAGGCAGATATACTTTGGTAAACAGACTGCTTTGTATTTGGCCTATTAAAGAAATAAACAGTATTAAGGAAAGTATCTTAAGTTACACTTGGGATTTGGGGTATAGGGGAGGTGTGGCAAGGACATTTAATTGGTGTCAGACTAGGAGAAACCAAGCAGTCCTGTCTTACTTGTCCGTCTTTCTTACTTCCTTTCTTCCTGTACTTCTTCAGAATATCTTTAGTTCTAGGTGGGTATGCCGCTAAAATGTTCCTGCAAGCCCTTGAGAGTGACTTAATGTCTTAGCTATGGTTTTAAGAGTCTGAATGCTGTCACATCATCCCCAACTCTTTGAAGTTAATTTTACTAGACCTTACTTCCTTTGGTAATTTCATGATTCAGGCAGAGGGATGTGCTTCAGAGCAGGAGTGTTCACATTTAGGCCGTGTCAGTGAGTAGAGGGAGGTAGAATGCCAATGGCTAGAACATGCAAATACGCAGTTTGTATTACGGAGTTTAGGAATTCATCCTGGATCTACAATCATCTTGGAAATACTGACCCTAACCTGAGATTACTCTGGTGTTTCTACCTTACATTTTCATTCATTCAGAGGTAACTGACAAGCTGCATTATAACAAAGAAATATTAGTTCACAAAACATTATTCTCAAAGACAGAGAAAGAATAATTTCTATTGAGCACTTTCAGGAAATATTTCTTTAGGAGTTGCTGATATGGAGGTTAAACCTCTTACATTTACTGGTATACATCATTTTGTTGTTGCTGCTAAGTTGCTTCAGTCGTGTCTGACTCTGTGCGACTCCATAGACGGCTGCCCACCAGGCTCCTGGGATTCTCCAGGCAAGAACACTGGAGTGGGTTGCCATTTCCTTCCCAAACATTTTGTTACTTGCCATAATATTTGAACTGGTAGTTTTTGTTGATATGCCTTAAGGTAGAACTTGACTTTTTACTTAATCTTTAAATGACTTTTTGAATTTAATTTAGGCAGATAAAAAATGAAACAATCTAGTTATCCTTGGTCTAGTAAAGCAGAAATGGGAAGATATACACACACACATATATATATATATATTGGCAAATTAGGCACACAGTGATAATTTGAGCTAGGGCCGTCTATTCCCTCAAATAATTTATGTGCACCATCTCAGAGTTATTGAAACACCAAACAACATCAAGCACTTAATAACACAGGGTTATGCTAATAAAACGAGTTATTTTAAATATGCTATAACATATTTAAAAAAGCATTTTTTTTTAACAGGTGAGTTTTGGCTAGGACTGAAAAAGACTTTTTATATAGTGAATCAGAAGAATACCAGTTTTATGCTGCATGTGGCACTGGAATCTGAAGATGACACATTAGCTTATGCATCATATGATGATTTTTGGATAGAGGATGAAACAAAATTTTTTAAAGTACACTTAGGACGATATTCAGGAAATGCTGGTAAGTTTTTTATTCCTAAAATTATCCAAAAGATTTAAATCTAGCTGATTCAATATTAGATGAAGATAAAAAGTAATATATTTATTTTGGCATATATATATATATTTATATAACTGTTGACAGATTAGATTAAGAATGAGAAAACTGTTTAAGTCTTGAGTTTTGAAACTCTGCTATGATGGTTGCATCATCTCATGGTTTTGAGCTGCTTTATACACTTTAAAACAACTTGCCATATGTAATCTCAACTGATTCTTTAGATAGCGATTCTGTGGGACAGGCTGGGAAGGCATTATTTCCATTTTCATGTTCTGAAAGTCCAGCATTTAAAAGTCTTAGAATGTTAGAGCTGATCTTCACTCTTCTCGCTTCACAGGTGAAGAAAGATTAAGTGACTTCCCGGGATGCCAGCTCATGACATCTGAGCCGTGGCAAGGACCCAGGCTGATAGAACAACTAGTTTAATGGGTTTTTAAGGGTCTATATTTCAGTGCATCTACTTTCTGCCCCCCAAAATTATATTTGTTAGCACTTTAAAATACTTGACGTTAAATTTATATTTTGATGTTGATATTTTAAACTTGAGTTAATATTAAATTTAGCTCTTCTGTTGATTGCTCATGATGGTTCTTGTTCAGTAGGTATGATTAGTGTTAGAAATCCAAAAATGAATGAGTTGCGCTTCCAGCTCTTTAACTGATCACAATATAGAGGGGAAGAGTAAATAGAACTGGAAACAGAATAGAACAGAATACTGATACATCTTTGGAGGTTAGTTCAGTTCAGTTCAGTCGCTCAGTCGTGTCCGACTCTTTGCGACCCCATGAATTGCAGCACGCCAGGCCTCCCTGTCCATCACCAACTCCCGGAGTCTACCCAAACCCATGTCCATCGAGTAAGTGATGCCATCCAGCCATCTCATCCTCTGTCATCCCCTTCTCCTCCTGCCCCCAATCCCTCCCAGCATCAGAGTCTTTTCCAATGAGTCAACTCTTCGCATGAGGTGGCCAAAGTACTGGAGTTTCAGCTTTAGCATCATTCCTTCCAAAGAACACCCAGGGCTGATCTCCTTTAGAATGGACTGGTTGGATCTCCTTGCAGTCCAAGGGACTGAGGTTAAGAGGGAGAGAATGATTCCGACTGATTGCATCCAGGAAATCTTCATGGAAGGGTGATTTTCAACAAAAAATTAATGTTAGATTCAACCTGGGATGCTTTTTGAAAGTACATACTTGTGCAGAATCTGATGCAGTAAGTTTGGGCCCAGGTATTTGTATCAACTAGATGGATATTTAGCATCCTTATAGTTGAGAATCAGTGATTTGTACTTGGAGGAATGGATGGCATTTGGGCAAATGAATGTTGGCAAAGAGAACAGTTTGAGACAAGGCACAGAAATGGAGAACACATTAGTGAATGCCAGATAAAGGGGATAGGGCAGAGGTGGGGCCGGATGGTGTGTGGCAAAGGAGCAGCACAGACCCTTGTGATAAGAGAATGTACAACGAAGTTTACATTACCCTTTCATGATTCAAAGATTCATAAAAAATTCCAATGTTTGAAAAGTGCCATATCATGCTATATATAGGATTTTTTTGGACAAAAAGGAAAAGAGAACACAAAATGGGCTAATTGATAAAGACATATTTAGGGAACTCTATTTGGCATTTCTTTCCTAAAATGAGATGTATTTTCATGTTTCATTTGTTTTAAAAAAAAATACAAAAGAAGCCATCATTCAGTTCATACTGCTACTGTTTGGTCCTTTTACACAGTTAGCAAAGATGTAATACTTTTCAATTTAACTGATAATATGCAGAGTTTTACCTAGGCCATCACAGACCTCTGTAATTTGTGCCATTAAATGTCCACTTGTGGAGAAGGGCATGGCAACCCACTCCAGGACTCTTGCCTGGAGAATCCTATGGACAGAGGAAACCAGTGGGCTACAGTCCATAGTGTTGTAGAGAGTTGGACACGAGTTGGACACGACTGAGGCAACTTAGCACGCATGCAATGTCCACTTGAAGATGTTTGTTATGTTGAGGAATTCATTACCAGATTTTGGCCTATTGCTCCTGGAGGAGAGATTTTAATCTGATATCTAGTAAAAAGTAATTTAAGCCTTAGTTTTAGATGCAATGCTTTTTCATGATTGGTTGGTAAAGGTTGATTAAAATTACAAAAAGTGCCTTTAAATTTAGTCATCAAAAAAATCTATTTTACCTAGGTGATGCATTCCGGGGCTTCAGAAAAGAAGATAATCAAAATGCAATGCCTTTCAGCACACCAGATGTTGATAATGACGGGTGTCGTCCTGCATGCTTCATCAGTGATCAGTCTGTGAAGAGCTGCAGCCACCTCAGTAACAATACCGGCTGGTGGTTCAGCCAGTGTGGTCTCGCAAATCTGAATGGCATTCATCACTTCTCTGGAAAGTTGATTACAACTGGAATTCGATGGGACACGTGGACTAAAAACAACTCACCCATCAAGATTAAATCTGCTTCGATGAAAATTAGAAGAACTTACAATCCATATTTTAAATAATCTCATTTAAAAATTTAATGCTATTTTTGATAATATATAAAAGATTCTACATAGTTCTCTTTTTACTGTTTTAAGCACATTTGCCAAAATTTAACCATAGATGACATCTAGGTATTATGAATCTAATTAGAAATCTTTAATTTTGTAGGGTTTTAATAAAGGAAAACATGGCTCAATGTATGCTTTTACTACTACCTATATTAGTAATATATAATAAAATTTGTTTTGAGTGAATTGCAACTTGTCTACCTGAAATCTATTGTCCTTTTAAAGGATTTTCCCTTTTCTTTAAAGCATATATAACCATAGTAGAGTGTTAGGAAAATTAAAAAGGCATTCTATTTATTGCTATATTTATTTGAAATAGTTACCCATATAATCCACAGATAATTTCTATAGAAGACAATTATATAGAATAATTTTGTGCAGATTAATATATAAACTTCACATGGTTTAAAAACCTATTTCTGAGTGACTCCATAATACTTTACAATTAATAAGAGTTTGCTGCAAAAATAAAGTCTTCCTTGTTTTCTTATTTTATTGTGGCTAATAAATTTACTTTTATTTGTAATAAACTGACTATACATTTGTATCCTGAGCAGATGAATTCTGATGGTGGCTTCTCTGGTAGCTCAGTAGATAAAGAATCTGACTGCAATGCAGGAGACCAGGGTTTGATCCCTGGGTTGGGAAGATTCCCTGGAGAAGGAAATGGCAACCCACTCAGTATTCTTGCCTGGAAAAATCCCATAGATTTTCCCATATCCTATAGGATATATCCTTTCTTCCTCATAGGATAGAGAAGCCTGACAGGCTACAGTCCATGGAGTCACAAGAGTTGGACACAACTAAACTACCACTTGCATTTTAAAACATATTTGTATCTTAACTCTTTTTAAGCCAATAGGAATGGTGTGAACTTTAAGTGAAGAAGAAAGAGCAATGAATCAGTGGGTTAGAGGTGGCTCTAGGAGCAAACTTATCCCTTCTACTTTTCATGAAGTTGGAAGGAGTTGGAATGGTTAGGCTTCTATAGGAAAACATAGCAAGGAATGTGCTGGACCAAATTTCAATTAATTAAGAAAATTAGGGTTGAACGGAAAAGTACTTTGTCCAGAGTTAGGATTATACAATGTACAAAGGAAGGTAGAAGTATCTGAAAAAATGAAGTGAGAGGAGGTCTGAATTACAGGCAAAGACAAATATCTTGTGATATCACTTATATGGGGAATATTAAAAAAAAAATGGTACAAATGAACTTATTTCCAAAACAGAAATAGAGACACAGATGTAGGAAACAAACTTATGGTTACCATGGAGGAAAGAATGGGGATACATTAGGAGACTGGGAATGACTTATACATACTACTATACATAAAATAGATAACTATTGAGAACTACTGTATAACACTATTCTATATACAGGATCTTCCCTGTAGCTTAGATGGTGAAGAATCTGCCTGCAATGCAAGAGACCTGGGTTCGATCCCTGGGTTGGGAAGATCCTCTGGAGAAGGGAATGGCAACCCTTTCCAGTATTCTGGCGTGGAGAATCCCATGGACAGAGAAGCCTGGTGGGCCACAGTCCATGGGGTCGCAGAGTTGGACACAACTAAGTGACTAACACTACACTACCTTATAGCGCAGGGAACTCTACTCAGTACTCTGTAATAGCTTATATGAGAAAAGAATCTAAAAAAGTGGATATATGTAATGTGTAAATGATTAACTTTGCTGTACAGCAGAAAATAACACAATATTGTAAATCAGCTATGTTGTTTTGTTGTTTACCTGCTAAGTCATGTCCCACTCTTTAAGACCACATGTATTGTAACCTGCCAGGCTCTGTCTGTGGGGTTTCCCAGGCAAGAATACTGGAGTGATTTTGCACTTCCTTCCCATTTGAGCCCAGCCCAGTGATCAAGCCCACATCTCCTGCTTTGCAGTTCAATTCTTTACCATGCATGAAGGTATAGAGATCACAGTGCATTATCTAAGTCCAGCAAAAGGCTTAACTTGATTAGAACACAGACACTGATTTAAGCTCAGGGATGAGCAAAAATGACATGTTCACCTCTCAAGAGTGCTTTCACTTTGATCTCCTCTCCAAGCAGTGAATAAATCATGTACAGAACATGAACAGGATATAGTTGCAAGTGGGTAAGTATGGTTTCCCATGGCCTTCTGTCCATGGATAAATGGTTCCACTTAAAAATACAAATGCTTTGTTATTTTGTCAACTTAATTATCAGTAAACATTAAAACTGTGTCCAGTTTAAAAATCAAAAGAAAAATATACAGATCAAAAAACTTTGCTCTACACCAGCATGTGAAAGTCACTCAGTTGTGTCCATAACTCTTTGCAACCCCATGGACTATACAGTCCATGGAATTCTCCAGGCCAGAATACTGGAGTCGGTAGCCATTCCCTTCTTCAGGGGATCTTCCCAACCCAGAGATCGAATCCAGGTCTCCCACACTGCAGGTGAATTCTTTACCAGTTGAGCCACCAGGGAAGCCCAGCATAGATTAGTTATAAATAAAAAAGTTAACATTCATAATAGCTTTGAGAACTAAAGTGCTTAGAAGTAGGTTACTAATCTATTTTAAAACTGAGAAACATAAATGACTCTAAATGGCAGCATAGTCATGTTCTTTGTAGAGGAGATTTGGTGCAAATGGCTCCAGGCTTTCCAAGTGGTGCTAGTGGTAAAGAACCTGCCTGCTAATACAGGAGACTTAAGAGATGCCACGAGGGCTTCCCTTGTGGCTCAGCTGGTAAAGAATCAGCCTGCAATGAGGGAGACATGGGTTCGATCCCTGGGTTGGGAAGATCCCCTGGAGAAGGAAATGGCAATCCACTCCAGTACTATTGCCTGGAAAACCCCATGGACAGAGGAGCCTAGTAGGCTACAGTCCATGGGGCCGCAAAGAGTCGAACATGACTGAGCGACTTCACTTTCACTTTTCACTTAAGAGATGCAAGTTCGATCTCTGGGTGGGAAAGATCCCTTGAAGGAGGGCATGGCAACCCATTCCAGTATTCTTGCTTAGAGAATCCCATGGATAGAGAGGCTTGGTGGACTACAGTCCATGGAGTAGCAGAGTTGGACTCAATTGAAGCGACTTAATCAGTTGAGTCGGAGAAGGCAATGGCACCCCACTCCAGTACTCTAGCCTGGAAAATCCCATGGACGGAGGAGCCTGGTGGGCTGCAGTCCATGGGGTTGCGAAGAGTGGGACAGGACTGAGCGACTTCACTTTCACTTTTCACTTTCCTGTATTGGAGAAGGAAATGGCAACCCACTCCAGTGTTCTTGCCTGGAGAATCCCAGGGTCGGGGGAGCCTGGTGGGCTGCCGTCTATGGGGTTGCACAGAGTCGGACACGACTGAATCGACTTAGCAGCAGCAGCAATCAATTCAGTTCAGTTCAGTTGCTCAGTCGTGTCTGACTCTTTGCGACCCCATGAATCGCAGCACACCAGGCCTCCCTGTCCATCACCAACTCCCGGAGTTCACTCAGACTCACGTCCATCGAGTCAACGATGCCATCCAGCCATCTCATCCTCTGTCATCTGCTGGGAGCCAGCGTGAGGAACTCTGCCTGTGGCAAAGGTCATGACTAAGGAGGCTTGGCATACGCAAAGGCGGGATCGAGCCTCAGGAGTCCCCCTGGAAATTCTCAAGCATCTTCCCCCCAAACCAGAATCTGCCTACTTTACTGCTTTGTGCTCTCACCTACACCTCTGACTTCACGGGGGGCTGCCCCCCACCACCTCTCTCTGAAAAAGAGTTAACTTACAGCTCCAGTTAATAAAGTTCCTGGGCGTGCCAAGGGTGTTTCAAACTACAAACTCCTTTGGAAGTCCTCTAGCCTGCCTGAATAGGTTCTTCCAGCCACATGTGATTGTTCAGAGCCTCCCAACTGTGAGAGGCATGAGATGTTCTAAACTGTCTAAATACAGATTCCTTTGAGCAGTTAAA
>NW_011494834.1:50185-50721 GCF_000754665.1 Bison bison bison
TTTCTCTCACCTTCTGGCTGAATTCCCATCTGGGGCGGGGAGGCTCGTCAAGCCTACTAATTTTGCCTGAGCTTCTAAGATCTGACTGGGGAGGCCTTAGTATCTCCTCTCCTTCGGGAGAATGGGAGGACGGCTGTGGCCTACGTAGGTGACACAAATTCCTTATTTTGGAATTTTATTAGCTTTCCATGTAAACCAAATTATTCAGCCTCTTTTCTCCACTAAATTTTCTCACTGAGCTATCCTTATTTAACCACTCTTTCTATCCTAAATTAACGTTTAATTAAGTAATTGTTTCCTGATCCTCGCCAACGCCATCCCTGCTTGGAATTCCCTGGATCCACCGGGGCTGGACCTCAGCAGTTGTCCCCTTCTCCTCCTGCCCCCAATCCCTCCCAGCATCAGAGTCTTTTCCAATGAGTCAACTCTTCGCATGAGGTGGCCAAAGTACTGGAGTTTCAGCTTTAGCATCATTCCTTCCAAAGAAATCCCAGGGCTGATCTCCTTCAGAATGAACTGGTTGGATCTCCTTGCAG
>NW_011494834.1:50821-54804 GCF_000754665.1 Bison bison bison
AAAGACTGATTAGAAATTGTATTGGTGAAGGGTTTTTCACTTGTTGGGCCAATGTTTGCTGCTAAGTTTCCATATCCCTTACCTACTTTATCCCTGGCAGTGTATTGATTAATATAATTGGTGCATAGGAATGTAAGTAGTAGCTTTAATGTTTGTAACCTTGGACCCTTGAGTTAATTCTTTTTCTTGTTATAGCCCACCACACCTTTGCCCTGTAGGAATGCAACTTTATCTAATGCTTTCAGAGGGTGGTGCCTGACTTTAGAATAATCACCTTTAGAAAAAAATAAGTTTTCTGAAGAAAGGATCTTAAAATGTTAACAGGTCTCTGGGCCAGAAGATGATGTAAATCACCTAAACTTTTGCATATGATAGGTTTGCAGGAAGAAAGCCTGGCTTACTACTGACTCTACCCCTTCCCCCATTATCCTCTATGCATAACTTAAGGCATAAAAACTGCTTTGAAAAATAAAACGCGGGCCTTGTTCACTGCAACTTGGTCTCCCCATGTCGTTCTTTCTCTCACCTTCTGGCTGAATTTTCATCTGGGGCAGGGAGGCTCGTCAAGCCTACTAGTTTTGCATGGGCTTCTAAGATCTGACCGGGGAGGCCTTAGTGTCTCCTCTCCTTCAGGAGAACGGGAGGACGCCTGCGGCCTACGTAGGTGACACAAATTCCTTATTTTGGAATTTTATTAGCTTTCCATGTAAACCAAATTATTCAGCCTCTTTTCTCCACTAAATTTTCTCACTGAGCTATCCTTATTTAACCACTCTTTCTATCCTTAATTAACGTTTAATTAAGTAATTGTTTCCTGATCCTCGCCGACGCCATCCCTGCTTGGAATTCCCTGGATCCACTGGGGCTGGACCTCAGCAGTTGTCCCCTTCTCCTCCTGCCCCCAATCCCTCCCAGCATCAGAGTCTTTTCCAATGAGTCAACTCTTCGCATGAGGTGGCCAAAGTACTGGAGTTTCAGCTTTAGCATCATTCCTTCCAAAGAAATCCCAGGGCTGATCTCCTTCAGAATGAACTGGTTGGATCTCCTTGCAGTCCAAGGGACTCTCAAGAGTCTTCTCCAACACCACAGTTCAAAAGCATCAATTCTTTGGTGCTCAGCCTTCTTCACAGTCCAACTCTCACATCCATACAAGACCACAGGAAAAACCATAGATACTCACGCATATATTAATAGATGCAAAATTGTAAAAAACAGAGAAAAAATTATCACTGTGATAAGAACTCATAAGACTTACTCTTATCAACATTTATATATAATATATATAGCAGTACTAATTACTTTTATCATGTATTAGGTTGGCCAAAAAGTTTCTTTGGATTTTCCATAATATGGAAAAACTGAATGAACTTTTTGGCCAACCCAATATATTGTATCATTACTACTTATTTGTCCTGTAAATGGGAGTTTGTACCTTTTGACTGCCTTCATTCAATTCCCCCTCACTGCAACCTCTTCCTCGGATGACCACAAATCTGATCTCTTTTTCTATTAGTTTGTTTCTGAAGTATAATTTTCATTTGCTTTTGAAGTGTAATTGACCTGCAACACTATTTAGCACCTGTTATACAACATAGTGATTCAGTATTTCCATATTGTTATTGTCTAGTTATGATCAGTCACCATACAAAGATACTGCATGGTTATTGACTATAGTCCCCACACTGTACCTTTCACATCTGTGACTCGGTCATATGATAGTTTTATTTTTAATTTTTTGAGAAATCCTCATGCTATTTTCCATAGCAGCTGCACCAGCTTTCATTCACACCAACAGTGCTGAGGGCTCCCTTTTCTCCATATCCTTGCCAATACTTCTTATTTGCTGTATTTTTGCTAATAGCTTTCTGGTGGGTGTGAGGTGATATCTTATTGTGGTTTTGATTTGCATTTCTCTGTTGATTAGTGATGTTGAGCATGTTTTCATGTGCTTGTTAGCCATCAGCATGTCTCCTATTCAGATCCTGTATGTCTATTTAAATCCTCTGCCCATTTTAAAATTAGATTGCTTGTGTTTTGATGTTAAGTTGTATGAGTTCTTTGTGAATTTTTGGATACTAACTCATCAGACATATAATTTGCAAATATATTCTCCCATTCATTAGGTGGCCTTTCTTGATGATAGTTTCCCTTGCTGTGCAATTGCTTTTTAGTCTGATGTAGTCCCATTTATTTTTGTTTTTGCTTCTCTTGCCTCTGGAGCAATATCCAAAATGTATTACCAAGAACAATTTCAAAAAGTTATTGCCTATGTTTTCAGGTCTTGGATTTAAATCTTTAAACCATTTTGAATTTGTTTTTGTGCATGGTGTGAGACAGTAGGCCAATTAGATTCTTTTGCATGCAGTTATCCAGTTTTTCAACACCATTTATTGAGGAGGCTCTGTTTTCCCCATTGTATATCTTGTCTCCTTTGTCATAGATTAATTGCCTATATAAATGTGGGTTCATGTCTTAGCTGTCTAGTGTGCTCTATTAATCTGTGTGTCTAATTTTGTACCAGTACCATACATTTTGATTCTTATAGCTTTGTAGTATAGCTTGAAATCAAGGAGTATGATACCTCCAGCTGTATTCTTTTTTTATCAATATTGCTTTGGTTATTTGGAGTCTTTTGTATTTCTACACAAATGTTAGAATTATTTGTTCCAGTTCCGTGAAAATGCAGTTGGTATTTTGATAAGGATTGCATTGAATCTATAGATTGCTTTGGGTAGTATGATCATTTTAACAGTATTTATTCTTCTAGTCAGTGAACAAAGTGTATTTTGTGGATGGTGAAGACATCATCCATTTGTATCTTCAATTTATTTCATCAATGTCTTAAAGTTACTAGTACAGGTCTTTTTCTTCAGCAAGATTTAGTTTTAGGTATTTTTTTCTTTTTGATGTGATTTTAAATGGGATTATTTTCTTAGTTTGTTTGATATGTGGATATTGAACCATCCTTGCATCCCTGAGATGAATCTCACTTGATCATGGTGTATAATTCTTTTACTGTGTTGTTGAATTTCATTTGCAAATATTTTGTTATGGATTTTTGTATTCATGTTCATCAGATATATTGGCATGTAATTTTCTTTTTGTGTGTGAAGTCTGATTTTGGTATCAGGGTGATGTTGGCTTGGTAGAATGAATGTGTAAGTGTCCCTACAACTGCAATTTTTTTGGAATTGTTTAAAAATGATAATGTTAACTCTTCTCTAAATGTTTGGTAGAATTCACATTGAAGCCATTTGGTCCTGAACTTGTGTTTGTTGGGAGTTTTTTTTTTTGTTTGTTTTATTTCCCTGGGTTGGGAAGATCCTCTGGAGAAAGGAAAGGCTATCCACTCCAGTATTCTGGCCAGCAAAATTCCATGGACTGTATAGACCATGGGTCACAAAGAGTCGGACATGACTGAATGACTTTCACTTCACTTCTTTATCTTTAATTTTTTTTTGCCATTTTGTTTATAGCATATCTGGGTGTAATCTTCTTTGGACTGATCCTGTTTTGTATTCTCTGTGCTTCCTGGACCTAGATGCTTGTTTCTTTTTCCAGGTTAAGGAAGTTTTCAGCTATTATATCCTCAAATATGTTCTCTTCCCAGTTTTCTCTCTCTCCTCCTTCTTGGACCTCTACAAAGTGGTTATTATTATGCTTTTGAGGTCTTCTTCAAATCTGAATGTTGATGTTGTCCCAGAAGTCTCTTTAACTGTCCTTACTTCTTTTCATTCTTTTTTTTTTTTTTCTATTCAGCTTTAATGATTTCTACCTTTCTGTCTTCCAGCATGTTGATCTGTTCCTCTGTATCATCTAATTTACTGTTGATATGCCAGGAGAAATATCAATAACCTCAGATAGGCAGATGACACCACCCTTATGGCAGAAAGTGAAGAGGAACTCAAAAGCCTCTTGATGAAAGTGAAAGTGGAGAGTGAAAAAGTTGGCTTAAAGCTCAACATTCCGAAAAGGAAGATCAT